>NC_081320.1:47394823-47499823 GCF_026419965.1 Kogia breviceps
TGTAGGTCACTTCAGTGTCTTAATAAGATTTTTTAAAATAATTTTTGTAGTCCCTAAAAAAGTGGCTAGCCACTGAAAATTTTAACAAGTGGTAGTACAAACTCTCCAAAGCCATGCTCATGATATTTCTAACTCTTAAGATCTGTTTGTACCTCGTAATACTAAGAATTACATATCAAATACAGAAAATGAACAGGACATATTAGATTCTGAAATAGTGAGTTGCTTTTAGTTCTCAACTCAGATTTGAATATGTGGGACATGAGCAGCAAATAAAAAACACAATGAAAAGTTTAGTACTGCACTGTTAATAATTAAAGGACCCACAGTCCAATATGAATTCTAGTTGGTAAGTCTGCCCACTTCAGGAAGGGAAATAGTTCCTAAAAAACAAACCATTAAACAGACAGGGATAGGTTTTTTAAAATAAAAATGCATACTTCATGACATTTTAAGATTCTCAACATCTATATCCTTATATTCTTTCATTATCTGAGAAGTAATTAAAATAACTAATGAAACTGGAATCTAACTAAAAGGACACTGGTTGATGCTAACTCTTATCGGCAACATATATTATATCAGTTCTTGTATATGAAGTCCCCTAACTGCTAATAAAAATATTTAAAACACAGATCTACAACAAATTGTGTTGCCAATCAGGTTATCATTATCTTGTATAAACCATGAAAATTGGAATCATGTGAGCAGGTTAGATTAATTCTCCATTCTCATTATAAGCACAGGTGTAGCACAAACACCATGTGAAATAACCAATTAAAGTGAAAAGAAAAATCTGCTTTTTCATTAGCTGCCTTCACTGCATGACCAATTAGAAAATTATTTAATATTAATATTCTGCATAGACCCAAAGTAATTTTCATAGTAACTAACATAGGTAAGAGAGCAAAAATGGCTCTTTATCTATGGTACTATTCAAAATCTGCATTCTCTTGGAGGGAACTCTGATGACTTTTTTTTTAAGCCCTTTTAAAAACATAATATATTATGGATATTTATCTAAAAATAGGAAGAGTCTTTTTTAACAGATGAGAAGCCAAGGCTCCGAGAAATTACGTGGCTTATTTGAGGTCACATGTTACCCAGGAGATGTTAATAATTTGCTGAATGACACAGAGCTGGCAAATGGTAGCAAGCATCCCCCCCCCCACAATGTTCTGACCACAGCATGGCCACTACTGTGCCACCCATCTAGAATATTCCAGACTAAATAGGTATCTAAACATGAGCTGGTTCTGAGCCAATCACCACTGGCAACAACCCAACTGTTGAGTCCAAGAATAAGCATGACTGAACATTTTGTAGATTTGGGGATTTTGATGACTGTACTACTTGTGTGTAAAGACAAAGAAAAGGCTACACATAAGAAGACTCAGTAACTTGAGTTATCTATATTCCAAAGCTTGCCTCCTTCACACTCATACATTCACATTTCCAAAGACCAGTTCATGATAACCATCTCAGGTTTGACTCCATGATTGTTAAATCCGTGGGATTGAAAAAATTACACATCAGGTTTGAAAAGGGCTTTAACCATCACCTAGCTTGGTCACTGACATGAATCCCCTCTCTGATATCCCCACCAGGTAGATGGGTAACCTCTTCTGGACTGTTGGGGTTTTTTTTTAATTTATTTTATTCAAGTATAGTTGATTTACAATGTTGTGCTAATTTCTGCTATAGAGCAAAGTGATTCAGTTATACACATATATACAGTCTTTTTCATATTCTTTTCCATTATGGTTTATCACAGGATATTGAATATGGTTCCCTGTGCTATACACTAGGACCTTGTTGTTTATCCATTCTCTCTATATAGTTTGTATCTGCTAATACCAAACTCCCACTCCAACTCTCTGCCACCTCCCCACCCCCTTGGCCACCACAGTCTGTTCTCTGTGTGCTGCACTCCTTCTCATACAGCCCTGGCCACCTCAGCAAACAGCCCACTCCATCTACGGACAAGGTAACCCTTAGAAGGCTCTGCCTTACCTGACCTAAAATCCTTTCACCAGGACAACTCCTTCGGGTTAAACAATTCTAATCTCACTTCCTCAGGATAGCTTTTCAAACATTTAAACTATAGCCACCATTCCACATAGGCTTCTCCCTTCTTCGCCCTAGGATAAACATCTGTGATTCTTTTTTTTTTTTTTTTTTTTGCGGTACGCGGGCCTCTCACTGCTGTGGCCTCTCCCGTTGCGGAGCACAGGCTCCGGACGCGCAGGCTCAGCGGTCATGGCTCATGGGCCCAGCCGCTCCACAGCATGTGGAATCCTCCGGGACCGGGGCCCAAACCTGTGTTCTGTGCATCGGCAGGCAGACTCTCAACCACTGCGCCACCAGGGAAGCCCAACATCTGTGATTCTTAATGAGTTCTTTCTCGAATGTGAGCTCTAGGATTTTTGAGTCCACACATCCCTTGGGCCACTCTCTGCTCAAAATGCCAAGTCTGGCTGTGTACCTCTGCAGGTCTTCAGTGGACAATACTAAATGCAGTTACTCCAGGCCTGCTCTGGTCCCCGTGGAGAGAGCAAACACCTCACCAGAGCTTCTCAGTTAAGGGCCCACAGGTACGAGGTGCTATTTGCTTCTCTTTGGGTGGCAATGACCATTTGTTGTTATTGACAACACAGATGTAGGCCACCTATTGGATGTAGATGTAAAAGTGGGAATCCTTTCATTAAATAAAAATTTGAAAACCTTGAAAACCTAAGAACACCTATCACTTTATCCTAACTGCTTGACCACATTAGTAGGTATACTTGGAAGTTCTTGCTTTTGCAAACTTTAATTAAAAACAATATTTGTTTCAATATGATGGACATTATCAGTACATGTGGGACATAGTAAACTCTCAGAATGTTACTGAATTATGATTCCTATACTTATATGAAACATATATTATTATCTAGGGTCATAGTGGACATCTTTATCTGAAAATAACTGAGTAAATAGCAAAATATTTTATTTTTAAAAACAACATCACCTTTTCAATCCTAAAACCATCCTAACATTTGATTCTCTTTCATGTATTTTAAGATTTTCTTTGACCATCTTATATGTATGCTCTTTGGAATCAGCTATATACAGCAAGACCATGTATTTAGATGGCTTGGGGTGAATTCAGATACGAAAACATTTTCCTTCTGGGCAAAGTAATAAAATGACATTCTTGCTCCTCCCACTATAAGTCAAACAGAGGTCAGTTCCCCCAACCCTGTATCTGTTTAAATAAACTGGTCCAGCTGTTTGTTTCTAAAATGCCCTTTGACCTTGTGTCTCATCCTCCCCACTTCTGTGATAGAATGCTTTACTTTCCATTGTAGAAGATTCTAAATTATCAAGAATCTTCTAAACACTGAACCAAAAAAGACCTTTGATTTGTATGTAAACTTACATGAACATATTCCCTTCTTATAACACTGTCATTTCAAGAAGCATCAGTAAAATAGTTATTTTAAACTCATATGTATGAATACATAAATATATATTAGAGCTTGAACATAAGAAGAAACAGTGTTTTTTAAGAGAAATAAAAAAGAGAATGACAAAATTCCAATTTCAAAGTACAATAAAAAATACATTCTCCAATATCCATAAAATAGTTTAAGATGAAATATACCCATGAAATACACACAACCTTTGGAATTTTCCATATTGATAAGGTCTTTTTAAAAAGCCTGTGCGTTTAAAAATGTAAGAGAAAACTTTTACAATTTTACAATTGATGTCCAAACATTATAGCCCTTAAAACTCAGATGTATAATGTCAGGAATACGTGACAAAAGGACAGTTTTTCTTACTCATTAAATAGTTTCACACCTTGGTTTAATAGAATGTAGCTCAAATTTGCCATAGACTGGGCATTTTAAAAGGTAATCCTTTTAGTTAAGTATCCTTTAAGGTTGAGAAATATACTGTTTGCATTTCCATATTTCATTCCAAACATCAAGGTATATGTTTTTAAAAATCCCATTTTGCTTTGAAAACACAATCTTCTTTTGTGAAGTACTTTTTAAGAACTGGACACCCTGTAGGTGGTAGAAAACTGAATTAGAGAAAGAATTCTTAAATTCCCTTTACTCATAGAATCATGGATTAGAATTTCTTCCTGTGACCAAACTGTCTCCTTTCTCAAAACAAAAAGTTTTACAAAGGAAAGGAAGATAATGGATGGGCTTTAGAGCTTTATTCCATGTCAAAATAAACAGAGATGTATTTCTTTTTACCTACTTATTTGTTTAGGACCCAAGTCCCTTAATAAAGGGGGAGTGGGAGGTTGAAAGGGGAGCAAAACCTTCAAATATCTGAGACATGGGATCATCTAAAAACTGAATTTTATCATTTGCATTTTTAAAATAGGAATCAGACAAGGAGAATGGGAGATGAATCTTGAGTTGTGCTAAAAACAAATACAGGAAGTTTTGCTCTATTCTTTCTTGTCTTTGCCCCTAGATGTTTATTTATTATTAGACTTTTTTTTTTTTTTCCCATTCTGCTAATTCCACCTATCTCCTTTTATTCTCAGTCTTTGGATACCTGAATAGTTTTCTGAGCAAGATCTGGTAGAACAGCTTTCTAAAGTTGACCTTTGTCCTTTAGTTTATCCTCCACTCCCTGCCCTGGTTCCTTCCCACGAAACTGGATTGTTAAATTTAGTTTTCTCTTTGTGAGAACCAGGAGGGGTGGCCAGATCATAGTGGGCACCCATTAGAACCAAGCACCAGGTATATCTGCCCAGTTCCACAGGCAACTTTCCCACATGGCTTTGCCCTTGGTCTTCCTTGTATGGTTCTCCATAATACTGACAAAAGGAAGGAAAAACTACTTGCTCACTTTCAGAGATGGAATTTTCATCTTTACTTAATTCTACTTCTCAGTGTTTACCACCTTACTTATTCACTGATGATTAAGGGGAGCCCATATTTTGTTACTTTAACGTGCCACAGCCAACTCATGGAACGGCATCAAATCAAATAAAAATAAAATTCTGACAAAATGCTGTTGTTGCTAAACAATGACATGACTCTCAGTCATTCCCATAGTGCTTCTTGCCAACTAGGCATAAGTGACTAGCCAGCAGGATGGTAGGTACCCATTTAAGTATGTAGAAATGCCATTTTATAATACGTACCCCTCCTTTGCCCAAGAAGCTAAAATTATTAGCTATTAAGAAAAGATTTCATTAAATAACAGGATATGGTAGTAAAAATGCTTTATAAACCTATACTATCCATTAAAGAAAGCATTAATTATAGTCATCATGATTACTATTTAGGTATACTTAAGAATACTTACATATAGACTTTAATAATAATAAAAATTAATACCATGCATTCTTAAGTATCAATAATAGTACTGCTGATTTCTGTATGCACTATTCTTTATTCAGTTAAACATGAACACCATGCAACTATAATATTTAATTGCTATATAATTCATTTTATTTATATTCATTGCTATAAATATTTTTATAGAATTAAGCCTTGTGAAATATCTTCGAATATAAAATTTCACATTGGAAAGTAGTTGCTGGATTCCAGAGTTTTGTTCTTTCTTTTTCCATGAATCTTCTTGATGTAGCACTTCTTTCAGCTTTATCACAGTCACTTAAAGAAGATTATATATCCGACTATTTTTTTTAAGTCAGCATTTTCTAATAACTTTAAGGCCTGTTTTATAAACAAACGTTTCAGGGAATGAGTTCTAGCTGTCTCCCACATAACACTCTGTTCTTTTAAACAAGAAACTGACTTCAAAATCTTTTGTTGGAATTCTCTATTTTAGATTTACATTTACTTATTGGATTTAATGATCTATAACTGGCAGGCTTCAGGGTCCAAGCCTTCTTCTACACTCCCTTTCTTTGTGAAGTTAAATTTCATGAAACATGATTTTAAGACGCTCAAGAAAGTTGATTCAATCTCAAGTCAAACCTAATGAAATCATGTTTTTGGCGCTGTCTTCTAGTTTCTCAACCTCCTCCAGGATCTGACAGTTTCAGGACTGCAATATATCATCTGTGTGTCTGAGGGCGGGGGAGGTGACTGAACAGGAGGGGAGAAGAGAGGATGTGTTTTGCTCTCCATCCACTCTAGAAACATAATATTGGAATTTTGCTCAAATCACAAGAAGCCCATCAATCAGAGGTCTGAGAAGGTTCCCGTTCTCTAGAAGTGATAGGTATATTTGGCAAACTACTCTAGAAAAAAACTGAAGCTAAGACAGTTGAGGAAGTTAATAATATATAAAATTTCTTCCAAGCAACTAGTGAAAAAAGTCACTAATTAGCTGAAAAATATAATGCAAAGTAAAAACAAAACCCAAGTTTCATTTTGGACTTTATATGTTGAAATTACTTGCAAACACTTCATCACTTGGTTATATATTACAGAAACTTTTCCTTGAAAGCAAATTGGAAAATGACTTTTTTTTACTCTAAAAAAAATAGAAGCTCAGCTTGCTAAATCCTTTAATCTGAACTGAATTCAAAGCAAGGGTGGCTCCCTTAGTGCAGTCTCTAATTCTTTTGCTACCTTCTAGATTACTAAAGTCTTAGGCTCTAAACTCAGTAGAATGAATTGTAGGGATGTATCACTAGACCTAGCATAAGAAATACCCAATAGTTATACATATCTTAAGTATCCATATAAAGCATAGGTAACTAAATGGCATTTATAAAATATGTACTTAAATGAGCCTATTTGTCAAATTTGATTTTGTATAACCTTATAAATATTTTTTTAAATATGATTTACTTAAAGTATATGAAATTAAAGTGATTATTAGCACAATGATTAAGCAATAGGATAATCTAGGATAATGTAGCAAAACCTCCTTTACTAATGGAAAGCTAAAATGGGAATAATAATATCTTCAAAGAATAAATGTGTCTCTGATTTAGCTGAACCATTTTTCATATAAATTCTAATTTTCCCATATTCACAAAATTCAATAAAATTGCATCTAACTAAACATCCCTTAAACATTACAGAATAAGTATACAGTTATTTAAAACAAATCTTAATGTTCTGCCAATTTCCATTGTAAATAGGATGACCAGATAACTTATCATCTACACTGGGACAATTTTGAGAGTAAAAAGAACATTATTAATAATTATGCTGGGCAACAGGCATAAACCATGAATGTCCCATGCAATTGGGGTGTATGGGCTACCCTACTGATCAAACATGCACCTATTTTCCCAAATAGAATTTCCCCTGAATGATTGGAATTGACCAGCCCAGCATGCATACCGTGTTAGGTGACCAGCCTAGCATGCATACCGTGTTCTAGAATCTCAGCACCATCTTGGAGTAGCTCTCAGCTCTTTCCTTTCTCTAGAATCTCTCCTTTATTTGCCTCAAGCCTTCACTAACTAGAAACTTCCAGGCCTGGAGCCTCTACTCGTGCCAAGGGAAGATATCTCAAAATTTAGCTCGATTTTTTCTTTTCACCTGGTCATAGATTAGGTTTGAGCTGAATGGAGGCCTGTGTCTATTCCTCAGAATGTTCACTGTAACTTCTGTTTCAATTAGCAAAGTTTGAAACCTAAGCTCTATGTAATGTATATCAATATGTAACCTGTAGGCCCTTATATACAAATGGAACCACTTAAACTAAAAGGCAAAATCTCTCTATTGATGTATATGACAAAAGCTTTCAAATGAGGACAATAAAACCAACCAAAATGACCTCCTCTTGGAACTTGCCAAATCTTTGAAAAATGCTTATGGTCATCGAAGTCACACTGGGGAAAGTTTGGAGAATGTACATTTCACTTCTGAGTTGCCAGCCTTTTCTTTGAACACCATTGCTCATAATTATCACAGTGAAAACACGGGCCACAGGCAGGAAGAGTGAGAGCACTGTCTGATGGGAAGAGTATGAGAACTGAGTAGGAAAACTGCCACTTACTGGCTCTGAGATGAGAGCAGTATTTAAGTACTGGAATTGTGATGATCAAGTGAGTGAATATTTATGGAAAGTAATTTGTAAACTGTAAAACCTAAGACAGAGGTTTGCTGGGGATAGTGTTGTTATGATTCTCAAAAATACCTAATGGTACAAAAACTTATATCCAAATTCTTATGGCAGCAAAAGATGGAAACAACCCAAATGTCCATCAACAAACGAACTAATAAAGAAAATGTGCTATATCCATACAATGGAACATTATGCAGCCATCAAGAGGAATGAAGTTTGACACATGCTACAACGTGAATGAAACTTGAAAACATAATGCTAAGTGAAGGAAACAAGTCACAAAAGACCACAGATTTTGTGATCACATTTATGTGAAATGTCCAGAATAGACAAATCTATAGAGACAGAAAATAGATTTGTGGTAGAGTTGGGGATGGAAGTATGGGGAGGATGCAGGGTTTCTTTTTGAGGTGGTGAAAATGTTCTCAAATTGACTGTGGGGATGGTTGCCCATATCTGTGAATATACTTAAAACCACTGAATTGTACAATTTAATGAGTGAATTGCGTGGTATGTGAATTATATCTCAGTAAAGCTGTTAAAAATAAATACATAATGGTGGAATGCACGAGACACTGGACCAGGCCCTCCTTGCCTCTAATTAGGGGTGTAATATTGTAAGGCCCCGAGTCTCATCTGTTAAAGGATGCACACAATCTATCCAGGACTTGGACTCTGTCATTCTATAGCATTGTTTCTAAAATTTTAATCCATTTTCCTTTTGATAAACTTCAACATCTCCTATCCCTTTGTTACTTGCTATTTCAAAAGAAATAGCATGACAAAAATCAAAAGTTAATTCCCAAGATGCTTTTTATACTACATTCGCTCAGAATGATTCTGATCTGCCTTTTCTGGCCACTCTCTCCAGTCCCCACTTGGCCCTGAGGATGGGAATCCCTGCCATAACCCATTGCACTGTCCTTTCTGTAAACAGTCCTGCCAGGTAACTAGCCATGGGGGCTGAGACCTGACATCTTTGGACACATACAATTCTTTCCATTGGCTTTTCAACATCTCCTACACCCTACCCTTTCCAAGTACATATGAACTCTGACCCAAACTAGGGATCAAATAAAGTCAACCGTAGCAGATGTTCTAGTGATACAGGCCAACGAAACCCTTCAACTAGACAACAACCCTCAAAACTACCAGTTTACATTCAAATCAGCATCCTAAAGTAGAACATACTGGAAACTGAAAAGATATATATTTTTAATCATGGTGCATTTAATTCCAACCCTCTGCAATATACTATTCTTTTTTTTTTCATAAATTTATTTATTTTTGGCTGCATTGGGTCTTCATTGCTGCATGTGGGCTTTCTCTAGTTGCAGTGAGCAGGGGCTACTCTTCGTTGCGGTGCGCGGGCTTCTTACTGCAGTGGCTTCTCTTGTTGAGGAGCGCGGGCCCTAGCTGTGCAGACTTCAGTAGTTGTGGCACATGGGCTCAGTATTGTGGCTCGTGGGCTCTAGAGCGCAGGCTCAGTAGTTGTGGCACGTGGGCTTAGTTGCTCCGTGGCAGCTGGGATCTTCCCGGACCAGGGCTCAAACCCATGTCTCCTGCACTGGCAGGCGGATTCTTAACCACTGCGCCACCAGGGAAGCCCCTGTATACTATTCTTGAAAAATAGTGACCAAATCAAAAGTAAGCCAGATGTTTCCGTGACAGGAAATACGTTTTTGACCTAAGTTACATTTAGAATCTAAGACCAATAATTCCCACAGGCCTGAAAGAGTTAATGTATTTGCAAAAGGAAGTACTTTTTCCCTTCTTCAGTGATGGGATCTAATCTTGTGGCCCTTTAACCACATTGGTTAAGAGGGTAAAAGGAAAAAGGAGCTCTCAAGGGTGGGAAGAGATTAAGGTTTTTTGTTTATTTGTTATTGTTCAGGTGTCAAGAGCCTGATAGAGTTCATTATTTCCCATATTAATGGGTCAGGCTTAAAGGCCTCATAAGAATGGACATAAAATAAGGAGGAAAATATAAAAGGCTATGAGGGCATGTATCGGGACAGCCCTGTGTTTACCAAAGTTACAAACATCCATGTTGTTGGCGTGTTTTTTTTGTTTGTTTTTTGCTCTTTCATTTTATTTTATTTTTTTAAACATCTTTATTGGAGTATAATTGCTTTACAATGGTGTGTTAGTTTCTGCTGTATAACAAAGTGAATCAGCTATACATACACATATATCCCCATATCTCCTCCCTCTTGCGTCTCCCTCCCAGCCTCCCTATCCCACCCCTCTAGGTGGTCACAAAGCACCAAGTTGATCTCCCTGTGCTAAGCGGCTGCTTCCCACTAGCTACCTATTTTACATTTGGTAGTGTATATATGTCCATGTGTTGGCGTGTTTTTGTTATTTTTTTAAAATGCTCTCTTTCCCCTTAAAAATTAACAAAAGAAACACAACAAAACCCCGATAATCTACACAAAGTTCCAGGCATTCACACAATGGAGCCACGCAGATCCAAGACATTTGCCCTCAGAAACACTCCCTCCCCACGCACCCCTGGCTCCTCTCCATTTTTGAGAAACTTGTCTTATTCAACAAGGAGGCAACATTTGCCCCATTTTTTACTATTTCAGGCTGCCTCTTTAATCACTCAGAAATGCTGTTTGTTTTAAGTAGGTGCAGCCTGAAGCCAGAGGGTGATGTAAGTGCGAGGGGAGAGGGGGGTCTCTGTGGGCACAGCTCCGTGCCCCAGTGCTCAATGGTTAATCACCCAACACCAGCCCGAGCAACTGTTGACACAAAATAGGTGGAGATCAGGTCTGTGCAAGCAGAAAATACCAGAAAGGCAAACTATATGTAAACACACTTAAGACAGATTTGACAAGAATAGACCTCAACCTGACTTGCTAGGAAACTCCTCAAGCCGAAAACGTCAATGTTCCTCTCCACTGAGGCTGTTTCCCCTGACAAAGTTTCCTTTGAGAAGAAAAAGAGTAACATTTTCAAAACTAAAATGAGTTTATAGAAGTCAACGGAGACATGTGTCCCCCTGATGTACATAGTGTGTTTCGAATGTGCTCCTACATGAAGAAGTTATGTAATATAATACAGTTCTTGCAGGTACCCCTGGAGCAGAGACAAACGAGAGAGAGAGAGAGAGAGAGAGAGAGAGAGAGAGAGAGAGAGAGAGAGAGAGAGAGAGGAGAGAGAAGGAGGGAGGGAGAGGGAGGGAGAGAGGAAAAAACCAGCATGTGCAAACAACCACAATTCAAAAAGTTATTTCTCCTGACCTATAAAACTCATGCAAAGAAGCAAATGGATAATGCTGAAACAGTCTTTTTATCTTATCTGACACCTGACAACCCATTACTTATAGATTGTTAATGCACCAACTAAAAAGTTTGTCATGTACAAAATTATTAGAGAAAAAGACTGAACGCCTGAGGAAAAAACAAATTTTGCTGTACAATAACTTCAGAAATTCCAAGCCTATTATCCGTCATGCCCTTCACAGACTCAGAGCGCACCGCTAAAAACAACCGATTTATCTTTATTATGTATCCGAAAGTGACAGCACACGTTTTTCATGTCTTGCGATAATGTTTAATTCCATCTAGTTTTTATTTTACAGGGCTTTCATTTGCTTATTTAAGATGAAGAAAAGTAACAACTTTGTAATGACTTGTCCGGTTTGTCTCTTTATCAAAGACCCTGTTGTGTGAGTGTGTTTTTTTTTCCCCCGCTTCTAATGTAAAATGGGGATCAAAATCAGCTTCAGAACATTCACCTTGCTTCAGTTCACGTTTTTACACCGTCTAGAATATCAGGGCTGGAAGAGGCTTATTACACTGCCACCAATTCCTCAGCCCCCCCCCTTCCATTTAAGGCAGAGGAAACTGTTGCCCATGGAGACAAAGTGAGTTGATCTAGGACACACATCAACTTGGTGAGGAGTGGGGAAGACAGATGACATGTTTGGACTCCAAACATTCTTTCCCCTGCGTATTCCCTCCCCTCACTTGCCCTGTGTAAATTGTGTGTTGTTGTGAGGCTTACAGGGGAATCTGTTCCTCAGCCACCTGTGGGATGCTGGGGCTTTCCCCCTTGACTGGGGTGCCTCTCAGCCCCTCACTTCCCACACTCTCCTCAAGGGAGTCAGCTCCTGTTCTGCAGGCCGGGGGACACCCGGGGAGTTCTTTCCGTTTCTCTGATCGGACACTCATGCCAAGACGCTGAAAACAACAAATCTGCTTAATTAGGACTTGCACCAAGTCCTGCTGACCTCCACACCATGTTCAAAGTCAAGCACCAAGCCACTGGTTTTACTGCCTTGAAAGGGATATTCAGGAACACTGGGTTCATGATGGAATCAGTCTCCCAAGTCACTCATCTCTGCGCCTCGCTGGAACCCCAACCTGGTCCTGAAAGTATCTTCAGGTTGTAACAACTCTCAGCTTCAGACCTCACATTCTTGTCCTGGAAAGCTCAGAGACTGTCTTTGAATGTTGGCTGGAGGAGAAACAGCAGTTACACAAAACAGTATCTGGACTTTCTAATCCATCTTCCTACAACCCACCCCTTCCTGTTTCTCTTCTCACCTAGACTCAGGGTCCCCTGGTGGAAGGGGCAGGGTTTTTCCATCTGGCACAGTGGTCCAACACCTACCCTTTCGTGAGGAGTTATTCCATCTTTCCCAGTATTCACTATGTGATTGAACACAGTGGGGGAAAAACCTCTGAGTAAACTTAGCGAGTAAAACTTACAACAAAGTGTATTTCACAGACTGCAGAGTCATTTTCAAAGAGGATTGTTTGCTGGAAATATTTTTAAAATCTGCAGACAAAAGCAGCGTCTCCTTTGAATTCCTAAAACTCTCTGACATGACAATACCTGAAGGTTTCAAAATTCACAGCTCTTTTCCCTGCAAGCTATTTGCTCAGCTTTCCTAAATAATACACTGCGTGTCTGGTACCTTGCCAGCTCTGTCTCAGGCAATATGCAAGCTAAACATTTTTTGACTGATTTCAATATTTTCTCATGAGCAACTAGACAGTATTTTATCTAGTGAATATTACTGACTGCTCTAATCTAAGCCTAGAGTAAGGGCCTGTAAAGGTAATATTATTAGAGTTGACACTCAAGGTAAAAAGCATAGCAATTAACTGTGGCCTAGAGAAAAACAACCCATTCTGAAAGGTGCTGGAGAGCTGTTCTATTTATATTTCTCCTTCTCTTCCTTCTTCTTTAAAAAATACTGCACCTGTTACTCCATTGATCAGTTAGGAAGTCTACCTTAAATGTAGGTTACACTTAAATTCTCAAGGGAAGAAGTTAAACCACCTGCTTAATAAAATTACCTCTTGTGTGTGAAGTGGTTCCATCCCTAGGTGATTCCTAGGCAAGGAAAATCACTATACACCCTGCACTTTCATTTTGTAGTTGAATAGGAAACAAATGACCCAGGACTCCTCGCTTGGTGCACTGCTTTTTCTTTTTACATCTGTTTTCCTTGCTTTTGTGTCATGCCTCTGTTTAGTTTTATTGACAAAACAATCTGTGCCTAATGTTTAAACAACATCTGTAAAATGTATTATTAAATTATGTTGGAAGAAAAAGCAGAGCAATTCTATGAAACCGCATGACCCCCTATTGATTTTTAGATCTCAGAAGTTGAAAGGATAATTTGTGAATGTTTTAACATTTACATCTACACAGGTACCTATATTTATAGAATCTTTGATTACTTATAAAAGTATTTGCTACATTACTACCATAACTCAGAAAGAAACTTGACCTTTTATAGTTGAATCTGTTTATTATAACAAGGGTGATCTTTTTTTTTTTTTTTTAATAAGTTTACATTTTTACCTGCCAGGGGCAGAAATCTCCAAGGATGACATACTTTTTCCCCCCACTGGTAATAAATGGGAAGTGATGGCTGAATGCTTTGCAGTTTTGAAGGCAATAAATGAAGAAACTAGGAAAATCTGGTATATGTACTAAATCTGAGAACTTTAAGAGCTATGACCGTTCTGCAAAGTGTCACCGCGGAGGTTCGGATGCTCCCTGGAATTTTATGCACCCTATTGATGGGGAGTGACTTTTCTGTCTACATACATACTGTATTTCACATAAACTATGTATTTTGCACCTAAGACCCACTGCCTTCTCAGAGAAGGTAAAGAAGTAATCATGGAACATTAGGCCTTAATGGGAAAGTGTGTGGATGAGAAGGGGTAGACAAAGAAACTAACATTTATTCAATACACCCTAGGCTAGAACTCTGCTGAGGCAGGATGTATCTGAGGCATCCAGCAAGAAAGATACAATGGGGGCACAAGTTTTCATCACATGGAATTCCCAAGTCTGCAACATGGCTGTGAAAACGTATAAGGGAGTTTTATTTGACCATTCTACACTCATATTTTCAATATAAAAGAATAAACTTGGTGTATTCAGGAGAGAAAAGAACCCAGTATTGACTTTGTGTGTGTGTGAGTGCACTCTTTCTTCAAAGTTCTACCTACATATTAAAAGACCCACCTAACCATCTAACCTTAAAATTTAATAAGTTTCCACTTAAATGACATTCAACATATTAGTAATATTTTTGCACTGATATAACAGAAGTATTTATCACAACCACAACAACAATGAAAAAACAAAAAGACAAAAGCACCAAATGCTATTATTTATCACTTTTGGCTCAAATCATAATTGGGAGTGAGGGAGGAAAGGAAGAAGAATACATACATTTATGGCACATATTGTATTTCAAAAATTATTATACTTAAAAGTCTACCATGGCATGCTAGACTGAAATATTTAGGCAATTAGTTATGGAGGTTGATTTTTAAAAACATGCAGTTACCTCAAATACTTGGATAATTTAAGTAAAATTTTTTTACCCAAATTATTTGCCTAATTGCCTCAATTCTCAAAAACTGTGTTGGCATAGACTTGTCCTACGATGTCTCATCTAATAAATGTCACATTCCATCCCAGAACCCAATCCCTACAAGTACTTAAACCAACCATTTTAAGAATACTCCTCTGTTTTTATTGACAAGTAGACCAAATATGAGTTAGAGCAGTTATTTCTTTTAATCCAAGTTTTCTCTTAATTAATCAAATCTGTCTTGTTGTTTTACATTTAAATTCTCCCTGTGATCCCCTTTCCCCGCCAAATCCCATCTGCTTTGTCCTTAGTCAGCCAAGGCAAATAGTATATATTACTTATGTCAATTAAAGATGCATAAAATTAGTTCAGCGATGGAATGAAAGAATGTTACAACGCACCAAACTTTTCTCATCTCATTTTTCTGTCAAAACCTAACTCCCAGCTGCATCAGCCAGGGTTTCTTTGACAAGCTAACGACTGACAAGAGTTTATATTTTTCACTTTCATATTGTGTATTTCAATACATTATACTACTGCCAGTAATTATGAGTGATCTACACCCAACCCACCCTTCAGCATTTATTAAATCTCTTCAACAGTGACTCAGTTCATACAAAATGTACATGTGTGTTAACAAGTCTTTAAACATCCAAAAAGGAAGAAACACATTTTAAATGTTGTGTCTAAATGAAGTGAAGGGGAAATGCTAAAATACTCATGAAGTGTTTTGTTTTTGTTTTTGTTTTTAAATTATTATTTCCAGAATGAAGTAACATGTGCTTGATGCTCAATACAGGAAAAATATTTACAGGTTGTCAAAAAGACTCTGTGTAATGTTTTTATTACAATAAAGAAAAATGAAAAGCACTTGGTAGTTGTGCTTTTTCATCTTCAAGTCTGCCATCTTTAAGATTCTCTCACATCTTGCGTTTCAATACAGTACCGTCTGGGTTTCCCCATTTTTCCATCATATTTCCAACTCAAAGCCCAAAGAAAAAGAAATCTATTATCAGCTCCTTAAAAGGTGAAGGTGTGGATTTAAATTAATATACTGTTAAAAACTCAAATCAAATGTGGGAATGTCATTATTCACCTAAATTAAGAGAAACAATTTCTATTACAACTTTTAGTTAATGGAGGGTAACTCTCTACCACAAACAAATTTTGTTGTAGAGTTGAAACAGTTGCCAAATGCTCAGCAATGAAGTGCAAGCATAGGTCACTTCTAATTCCATACACAGAAGCGAGAGCACATGAACACTACACGTTGCCAGATGAGCACAGAATTGGGTTTACATCCCATGAAATAAGTAAAAGTGATTTTCAAGTTACGTGCCTGTGTAGAATTGAGTATCAGTGTGAAGTTTAGGGCAAAGTCTGCATCTATGTTGAAAAATTATTATCTGGCGTGTATTATAACTTTTTTTAAGTCCTTTTTTTCCCCCCTCTTAACTGCAAAACCGAGATCACTGTGCACAGAATCTAGGAAACAACAGTTGCATCCAGCTTGGTGCCACAGGAATGCCTGCCTGGCCGGGCAGCCACAGGAAATATCCCATAATGCCTTCTACCTGTGGCTAGCTGCTTGTATTGGACTCTGTGCTCTGGTAACGATGTTTGTGGGTGGAGCTTTCTAGAAGCACTGAGGAGGAAGAGAGACGGCATGTGTGGTAGATCACCTGAATGGCAGCCCATTGCCTTCCTAAATGTTTAGGAATTTAGGTGTGCCTTCAAAATGGATGGTCTGCTCTATAATATCGTCCAGAACAATGTGGAAGACAAAGTTCAATTATATAGTATCTAGAGTCTTGAAAATTAAGATACAGCCGCAGGTAAAAACAGGCAAACAAGAAAACCTCAGCAGCCACACAACTCCTAGTAACACACTCAGGTATATGTCTTCCGTTGGTTCCTGATCCACTTGACTAAAAGGGCTGCAAAAACTGATCTCCCAAGGCTGCCATAAGGTCATAGAAATTGATAACCCTTACAGGCAATGCTTATGTGAGTCTGTCTGTGTCTTGAAGATAGTGCACTTTGTAAATTAATCCTCCAAAGGCAAATATATTGTAAGTAGCTTGTTATCTCTAAAATACTAAATCGAAGAATACATGGGATTATATTGACAGAAATTACATTTTCTGTAATGGGGCTTAATATATCTGAAATCTCTCCCAAAGGCTCCCAGACTCTATAACAGAGAAGGCTCTGTTAATGTAGGTGCAATGGACATCAAGAACAAATTTATTCACCAAAATGGATTAGGCCATGTAATCAGAGATTCTGTAATATTAATCTTTGACACTTATTGAAAAGAAAGAAATACTTCTGTCTGCAAACTGGCATTCTCAGTTCTCCTCTTTCCCCAACCAGGCTTTGGGCCTTTTCTGGATTTTACTTCAAAGAGGAGAAGGTTTCCCCATCACAAACACTAATCTAAAAATATTAGGACAATTAATTAGACACTTAGTTTTAGAAGAGGTCGGATTTTGATACCCTTCAAATATGACACTAGTTCTGGGTGATTGTATGAACCTGGCTTTCAGCACACTCACAAAGGGTAATAAATCATACTTCCTCAAAGGCTCCTTGCCACACCGCTGTACATTAAGTCAGAATATTGTTGGCTGGTACTCGGTACATAATCTCAGCTTTCCCCCAAATCAGGAGTTCACACATTTATTTAGAAACACTATTGCACAGCTCTGAGATACATGAAGTTTTGAACAGCTTCAAAGTAGAAACATACATTTTTTCTCTTTTTTCTATAGGGAGATAAGAAGAAAGGAGAGCCCATCCTGGAATGCATATCCCTAACAAATTCTAACTGAACTTAGTTATTCGGTGAATTTAAAACCTGACAGGTATGTGATAGTGGATTTTCTTGTTTCATAGAAAAGAGGATATCACTCGTTCTATTGATTATTCTTAAAAGTTAAAAAAAAAAAAAAAGGTCACAGAGAGAGACATTTACAGAGCCATAGTGAACGTGAATTAAACACTAATATATACTATGCCTAAAATTTGTCAATTTATAAAGGAGGTGGAAAGCAACACACTGTTTTCTTTTCTATACTAGCAAGTGCTCTCACCCACCAGTCAACACTGTGTTCTCACCTTTGGATCAACAAGCCACCAGGGAAAACTGGGTGTGTCTTCTGAATGCAAAACATTAGCGGCAGGTCGCCAGAGGGGGAAGCAGATTGTGTGTAAACACAAAGCCAAATTACTTACCAATTGTTCACTTGAAGGATGGTGAGTCCTGTGTCTTGTGCCAACTGCTTTTTCTGTTCTTCAGAAGGGTAAGGGTGCTGAAAGAGGACAAAAAAGTTAGGTTGTGCGCGTACACTTTAGATAAACAATGTGCACATCACATGTCAGGTGCAACGCTAGGTGTGAGGGATTCAATAATAAACACATATGCTCTATTTAAAAAATGTGTACTTCAGGCAATATTTAGGCTATTTTGTCAATAACCTAAGAGTCTAGTGAGGTCTATAATTAAAGGTAAAAATGCTGAGGTGTGTTACTCTTATTAATGGAATACTACATCATCTAATTAATGGCAGTAAAAGACAAGCCAATTACCAAGATTAGTGAAGTGTATAAATAGCTACTTAGGATACTTGCAGAACCTTGATACTGAGTTATTCTTTAACAGGTTTATTTGTTGCAAACACAAAATTCAGTAGGATCTTCACTGTATTTTATGGGATTAAAATAACAAATTTTTTTTGAGCGTACAAAAGTGTACCACCTTGACATAATATTTTCTAGAACCACAGATTTTTAAAGCTGAATCATTTGGACCAAAAAGCTCAGCTCAGATCCCCAGGAGTTAAGCACCTTGTTAACATGATATTCTCCTCCCAAAACACCATGTTGCTGGACGCAAATATCAAAATTAAAGTGGGTGTATTTAAAAAACACACACACACACACACACACTATTCATTTTAGCTCTTCTGCAAAGCACAAACAAATGAAATTCTACCAAAGTTGGTTTCCCTATCTGAATGTTAACATATGCTGGGATTCTGAACACAGGCCAATGTAAGGTCAAAGACCAGCACACTTTGCGTGAGAAGAAAAGGCCTCAGGAGTTAGAGTGGATAAAAAAAATATTACAGGATTAGATAATAAAATGAAATCTAGGGGGCTTCCCTGGTGGCGCAGTGGTTGAGAGTCCGCCTGCCGATGCAGGAGACACGGGTTCGTGCCCCAGTCCGGGAAGATCCCACATGTCGCGGAGCGGCTGGGCCCGTGAGCCATGGCTGCTGAGCCTGCACGTCTGGAGCCTGTGCTCCGCAACGGGAGAGGCTGCATGCAGCGGTGAGAGGCCCGCGTACCGCAAAAAAAAAAAAAAAAAAAAAAAAAAAAAAAAAAAAAAAAAAAAAAAAAAGAAATCTATACCTTCTTGTGAGATGTTTAGAATTCTGCTAAGATTAGTTTTGGCAAGATACTTTCTGTTTAATAGTCAACTATATCTAAATTTGAAATACACATTTCTAAAGCCTCGGAGAGGAGCTGAGGACATGGTTTCCATCCACTGGTGACATGGGCTAACTTTGAAACACTGCACCCCAATAAATCCTCCCAAGATAATAATTGTTCTGATAGTCAACCTTCCATTCTCTTTATGAATGGGAAAGGGCACCCCCAGCTCTCCATTTAACTATATGTGCCATCGGAAACGAAATTCTGGTCTATTGAATGCTAATTAACATAGCTTTCAATCTTATTAATAATGTCTGATTAGATGCTAAGAAGGCTCGTTAGTGACCACTTCAATGCTCTTACATATAAGTTTAAATATGTTCTATATCTATACACATGGGATTCGATTTGTGGAGAGCAGAGATGTAGCCATTTTTCCCATAAGCATTGTGTCTTGATTGTCACTTAATCAATAAATACACAGTTAGAATAAGGCTTTGCTTTCACGGAATATAGTGCCTCTCTCTAAAGAGCTCCAAGTATATTACAGACAGAATGGTAATTAATCCCCATTATATCCCTTTGAGGGACATAAATAGAATCTATTGTCCCTCCTGTTTTACTGGTGAGGAAACTGGCCAGGGGAAGGCACAGTCTGCAGCAACACAACCTAGGGACATTTCCTGCTTCCCATCCAGTGTCTAAGCCTCATCATGACAGAAGGATATGGCAAACGCCTTTCATAATCTCCATTCCTGTCCCGCCTCAAAAACCTCCAGACCACACCCTTGCCCAGCAGTGCGTGCCACCACCCAGCCCTGCCCACTTCCCAGATGGGCATCCTCTTCTCACCCCACCGCACCCCTCTGTCCAGCCACTTGGTGTGTTCCTCCAACACACCAAGCTGATCCTACCCTCAGGCTCCTGCTCCAAGGTCACTGTCAGGTCTCAGCTCAAATGCCAAGCCTTACTCTCCCCACTCTCCACCAGACCACCTTATCACTCTCACGCCAGTTTTTCCCCTTTTTCTCTAATAGCAAGCATCACTCTATGAAACACCCGTTCTGATTATTTCTTTCCTTGGTCATGCGTTTCTTCTCACTCATTTAGCATCTCTAACACCCTCGCCTTTCTCATTCACCATCCTTAAAGCCCAGACCAGCACATAAAGAAAACCAGTAAATATCAGTGGAACAAAGGAATGGCTCTGACTTGCCATGATACACAGATACTCTCCACTCAGATGCAACATCAAAATGTATAATAAAAATTTTTAAAAGCCCACAGGAAGTATAAACAATCCAATTTGAGATCCACAACACGACTTTCCTTACTTCATTCCTAAAAGTGATGTCTACCCACTCTTTTTTTTTTAACATCTTTATTATTTGAGTATAACTGTTTTACAATAGTGTGTTAGTTTCTCCTTTACGACAAAGTGAATCAGTTATACATATACATATGTTTCCATATCTCTTCCCTCTTGCGTCACCCTCCCTCCCACCCCTCCAGGTGGTCACAAAGCACAGAGGTGATCTCCCTGTGCTATGCGGCAGCTTCCCACTAGCTATCTAATTTACATTTGGTAGTGTGTATATGTCCCTACCACTCTCTCACTTCGTCACAGCTTACCCTTCCCCCTCCCCATATCCTCAAGTCCATGCTCTAGTAGGTCTGTGTTTTATTCCCGTCCTACCACTAACCTCTTCATGACATTTTTTTTCTTAGATTCCATATATATGTGTTAGCATACGGTATTTGTTTTTCTCCTTCTGACTTACTTTACTCTGTATGACAGACTCCAGGTCTATCCACCTCATTACAAATAACTCAGTTTTATTTCTTTTTATGGCTGAGTAATATTCCATTGTATATATGTGCCACATCTTCTTTATCCATTCATCTGTTGATGGACACTTAGGTTGCTTCCATGTCCTGGCTATCGTAAATAGAGCTGCAATAAACATTTTGGTACATGACTCTTTTTGAATTATGGTTTTCTCAGGGTATATGCCTAGTAGTGGGATTGAGGGGTCGTATGGTAGTTCTATTTTTAGTTTTTTAAGGAACCTCCATACTGTTCTCCATAGTGGCTGTATCAATTTACATTCCCACCAGCAGTGCAAGAGTGTTTCCTTTTCTCCACACCCTCTCCAGCATTTATTGTTTCTAGAGTTTTTGATGACAGCCAATCTGACCGGTATGAGATGATATATCATTGTAGTTTTGATTTGCATTTCTCTAATGATTAATGATGTTGAGCATTCTTTCATGTGTTTGTTGGCAATCTGTAGATCTTCTTTGGAGAAATGTCTATTTAGTTCTTCTGCCCATTTTTGGATTGGGTTGTTTGTTTTTTTGTTATTGAGCTGCATGAGTTGCTTATAAATTTTGGATATTAATACTTTGTCAGTTGCTTCATTTGCAAATATTTTCTCCCATTCTGAGGGTTGTCTTTTGGTCTTGTTTATGGTATCCTTTGCTGTGCAAAAGCTTTTAACTTTCATTAGATCCCATTTGTTTATTTTTGTTTTTATTTCCATTTCTCCAGGAGATGGGTCAAAAAGGATCTTGCTGTGATTGATGTCATAGAGTGTTCTGCCTATGTTTTCCTCTAAGAGTTTGATAGTGTCTGGCCTTACATTTAGGTCTTTAACCCATTTTGAGTTTATTTTTGTGTGTGGTGTTAGGGAGTGTTCTAATTTCATACTTTTACAGGTAGCCGTCCAGTTTTCCCAGCACCACTTATTGAAGAGGCTGTCTTTTCTCCACTGTATATCCTTCCCTCCTTTATCAAAGATAAGGTGACCATATGTGTGTGGGTTTATCTCTGGGCTTTCTATCCTGTTCCATTGATCTATATTTCTGTTTTTGTGCCAGTACCATACTGTCTTGATTACTGTGGCCTTGTAGTATAGTCTGAAGTCAGGGAGCCTGATTCCTCCAGCTCCATTTTTCGTTCTCAAGATTGCTTTGGCTATTCGGGGTCTTTTGTGTTTCCATACAAATTGTGAAATTTTTTGTTCTAGTTCTGTAAAAAATGCCAGTGGTAATTTGATAGGGATTGCATTGAATCTGTAGATTGCTTTGGGTAATAGAGTCATTTTCACAATGTTGATTCTTCCAATCCAAGAACATGGTATATCTCTCCACCTATTTGTATCATCTTTAATTTCTTTCATCAGTGTCTTATAGTTTTCTGCATACAAGTCTTTTGTCTCCTTAGGTAGGTTTATTCCTAGATATTTTATTCTTTTTGTTGCAATGGTAAATGGGAGTGTTTTCTTAATTTCACTCTCAGATTTTTCATCATTAGTGTATAAGAATGCCAGAGATTTCTGTGCATTAATTTTGTATCCTGCTACTTTACCAAATTCATTGATTAGCTCTAGTAGTTTTCTGGTAGCATCCTTAGGATTCTCTATGTATAGTATCATGTCATCTGCAAACAGTGACAGCTTTACTTCTTCTTTTCCTATTTGGATTCCTTTTATTTCTTTATTTTCTCTGATTGCTGTGGCTAGAACTTCCAAAACTAGGTTGAATAAGAGTTACCCACTCTTTTCAAAGGAAAGTATATCACCTCCATAATCGGCAAAGATCATAGGTGACAATCACCTTACTCACCACTATGCCAGGCACCACAGGCAAAATCTCACAATTGGATAGTGACCTAAAAGCAATACACTGCCCTAAGGTTTAAAACATGACTCCCACTTCATAAAGGTTTGCCACACAATACAAACCAAATGAATCTTTTATCCTCTGAACTGAATACTGAATTATGGTTTCATATATAGTAGTTCTATGTCTACACTAGTTGAAGAATTGCACAAAGTTACATATGACCCTTTTAGACTGTATAAATTATGCTGCCATTCACTAACTATGAGACTTTGAAAAAGGGACAACTTCTTGATTTTATCATCTGGAGGTTAGCCAGGCTAGCAATTCTTGAGTAATAAAAGCCTGACTTTGAAATATGCAAATTTTAGCATCTAGCTGTTGGCACTATTTGCTATATAAAGCTGTACACTGATGTACACAAGTCATTTCCAATCTATAACGTCTTCTGTAATATGATTTGCTTACAGTTTTGCAGGTCCTCTGGAAATCTCTTTCAGTGCTTTTCAATTGAATTAATAAATATGTCAACAGTCCCTCTTCACTACAGCTGGATGGCAACACCTTTTGCCCTGTCTTGTTAGTTGTGTCTTAATATTATGAC
Organism: Kogia breviceps; assembly: GCF_026419965.1. Taxonomy (NCBI): domain Eukaryota; kingdom Metazoa; phylum Chordata; class Mammalia; order Artiodactyla; family Physeteridae; genus Kogia; species Kogia breviceps. The sequence goes on from NC_081320.1 coordinate 47,418,361, forward strand.
CAGAACTGGATAAAAATTAATATTTATGCCATTTACCTTTAGTTACTTTGAAAATTGAGAATTGTCACAGTCGTTTACTTGTGCTGTGTTTTCAAGAGTATTTTTGCATGCCTGTTTGTGAGCAAGTTTTACATGCATTCTTAGAAAGCAAGTGGAATTCACATTTTATTTATGCAAAGGGTGTCAGGAAAATTCTCTTTGGATCATTAAAATTACCTGAATCATTATAGCTTCAAAGAGCAATCTATGGCCTGCAAATTGTCAGTGCAAGTTTAGGTTGTTTCTTTACATCATGCAGTTTCTGATTTCAGAATTTAAATATTATAAAATGAGAATGTTCTAACCGTTTTTTTCTCTGTCACTTTTCATGTGATCTGATTTTAAGTAATTGGAACAAACTGTGCCTAATTTCATGCAGCATAATTGCCAGGCAGCCTCAAGCTATGGAGACCCAGCACTCTGTCTCCATTAAACAATTTTCAGTTGTTCAGGATATATTTTTTTTAATAGAAATGAATGAGCCTGGTTGAAATTAAATGTCACAATAATCTGGTCATTGTTAAGGGGGCAAAAGGTATCAACAAAATTTCTAAACCTTTGTCTATGGTAGACCGACTGGATATTTTTCTTTTTTCATAGTTCTTGAACCTGGTGTCCCACAAACTTTCAATCCCCCCCCAAAAAAAAATTCTGTAATTGCTAGAATCACATGAAAGCCACAACTTCAGGTAGCTAATCCACAGTCAGTCAAAAATTCACAAAGAAGTAGGCTTTTTAACTGAAATCCAATATGTTTAACTATCTTAAATCCTATGCATCTTTACTAGATAAGCTTTTTGTGGACAGTATGAGTTATTCCTTTGTAGACTTAAAAAAATAAAAATGACTTGACAAAAACCCAACATGCCACAGGCAAGGCTGCTGTGAAAACATTCAAAGCCCAGGTTGCGTTCCGCCCACAGGGCTAGTGAGGCCATTAGAAGGGCAAAGGTAGATGTCATTTTATAAAAGAGAGAAAGATGAGTGCCATATTAGGAAGAAAATGGAAAATTCATTCCAAACCATTGCAACCACAGGGCTAGGTCTCCCCTGCTATTTTGCTGAACACCTCTGCTATTATGGCATCCAAACAGCAAGGACCAAACAGCAAGGACACTGGTTTAAGAAAGATCAGTAGGTTCTTGTGAAGTAAAGAGGGATTGCACTTGCCAGATATACCAATCAACCTAATCACTATGGGATATCAAAGCAAATTTGACCACAGTCCAATAGATAGTGACAGGAGACCTCGTCTTTGTTGTGTACATTAGCTTCCTGCCATTATCTCTTAAAAGCTTAATTATTTGCAAACAATTGATCAAGATGGGAATTTGAGAAAGGATATGCAAGGGCCACTGGGAGAACAGCAACGCATTAAGAGAGTAAACAAAATTACCTTTAGATCTTACAATAAGAATTAACGATTGAGAAAAAAAAAAAAGAATTAACGATTGAGACCGGAGAGGGGGGCAGTGCAGTAGCTGCAAGGCTTCTTTCTCGAGTGTTTCCCATTTGATCTGCATTAACACCTCAGGAATGAGTGAAAGCCATAAAACAGTGATTATGTATGGGTAAAGCTGACCCTCCCTTCCAACATTAAACCTGCACACATGTATTAGGTGGGCTGCGCTGGGGAGAGAAGAGCTGCTAGACTCAAAGGGAAAAGAAGTGGCTTGGGCAGTGGAACCTGAGCTAAAGGCAAGAACTCACAAAATGATCATTCTGATTTCAATAATCAACACCCTGACTTCTTCCCAGTCTCTTGCTGAAATAGACCCTGCTTGCCACTCTTCCTGTGTTTCTAGAACTGCAGTGTGACTTCTAATAATGACCTCGGATAGCAGTGATGGCTCAATAACCCCATCAAAGAATAAAATGATCCCTAGAGTACGTGTCCTGTGTAACAGAAATAGAAGTTGTCTCAAAAAAAAAAAAAAAAAAAATCGAGGACTGCCTTGGTGGCACAGTGGTTAAAAATCCACCTGCTAGTGCTGGGGACACAGGTTTGATCCCTAGTCTGGGAAGATCCCTCATGCTGCGGAGCAACTAAGCCCATGCACCACAACTACTGAGCCTGTGCTCTAGAGCCTGCGAACCACAACTACTGAGCCCGCGTGCCGCAACTACTGAAGCCCACGCACCTAGATCCTGTGTTCCACAACAAGAGAAGCCACTGCAGTAAGAAGCCCTTGCACAATGCAGAGTAGCCCCCTCTCGCCACATCTAGGAAAGCCCACACGTAGCAACAAAGACCAAACACAGCCAAAAACAAAATTAAAAATTAAAAAAAAATCTTAAAATAGCTTACATAAAAATTAAGTCTGAACGGTCCTTTCACCAGCCAGACAGAATAAAAAGCGACAGAAAGAAAATGGCAACTTTCTAAAGAAAGTTATCTCTGCCCAATTCCAATCTTATATCTTGAGATGGGGATGGGAGGGGGTTTCTGATGTTGGTTATCTGGTATTTACAATACATTGTAAGAAAACTTATTTCTGTAAACAGTCAAACCCACTCTTTCAGAAGAGCATTAATAGGAAAAGAGAAACTCTTCAGCACACACAGATGGAAAATGTCCAACCTTCTATATGAATGATATCCTTGACCAAATGTACCCCTTTCATCAAATTTTCCACCCCTGATGGCAAATGTGGATGCCAAGACAGTGATGAACTTTATCTTATCTACCCTGGTAACCAAGTTTCAATAATGGTCCCTCCCTCTCTGTCTTGCCCACTCTAACAGCTCATTGTAATGGCAACAGAAATTTTGAAAATAATCCTGTACAGAGCTCACTGGTGAGATAATGGAAAGCTATGCTGCCCCTCTCAAGCCTCAGATTAGTAATTTCTTGTGACACAGAACTGCCTCTCCACTGAAACTGCAAAACAGCTATAACAAAGCAATAGAGGTGGAAGCAATTTTCAAGCAAAATGTTACATGCTATACTTTAAAAGGTATGGGAATAGGTACCAGGAGAGCTGATCTAACAGGAGGAATTATGGCAACTGTCCAATCTCACCCTTATCAAGGCAATGTTCTGTTGCTTGGCTGAATATGTTGGAAGAACAATTTCGGAACTTCTTTTATCCTTTTTCCTCCAGCCCTTTGCCTCCTCCACAGCAAAGTTTAATGCATTAATATAAATTGACCTTGAGCTAAACTCTGGTATGTGATGGAGAGATACTCCCTTTAAAGAAGAAGAAAAAAATCTACCATATGGCTCTTAACCATTGGATCTCTGTGTTCTTATAAAATTTCTACTGAGTTTTTGTCACTAAGGGAATATTGTGGATCTGTCTAAATTAAAATAACCAGCTATATATGTGACCTCTAAGAGCAGAAACAGAAGCCTGTTAACCAAATATATTTATATTTGTTTAACACCAATTTTTTGGCCTATAAAAACTTCTGCCACTTTAAATAAACTTGCAGCCATTTTCCCCTTATGCATTAACTATGAATAGCTTACACTGTGACAATTACATTGATCTAGGATACTTTTTTCCTTTAAAAAAATCCATAATGCTCCGCTATTGTCTTTCAGCTTTATGAATTAGTTTTACTGTTTCAGTGAATGCTTTTTTGTCTTCTGACTGCACATTATCAAAGAGACACTTTGTGCCTCTCATTTGCATTACAAAAGCAGTGTACCGTGCAGTGGAAGAGCATAGCCTGAATGCACAGCAGTTGAGTCCAGCATCCTCACACAGGCTGGAATCAAAAGAAGAACGGGGATGTCTGTACGGCTAAGAAGCCAAAAATGTTTGGAGCATCAACAGTGAAGTTACAGGATTTCAACCTCTTTTTTAAATTCTCCACCAACGCTCCTAGATTGCCCAGTTGCTCAAACTAAATGTGCTCCGTTGATTGTTCAGCACTGGCTTTTTCTGAAGCCTAGTCAAGCCATTTTCCAGACAAGCCCTCAGATTTGATTTCTTGTCTATCCAGCAGCAGTTATAAGAAGTTGCTAGTAGAGGTGTGCAAGCAGGAAGGTCAGGTGGGAATCTCTAAACTTGATCTTATCACATGGAAATGACCTAAGTGTGGAAGGAAGAATTGAACACTGGCTAGTATTTTGTAACCGTCTTCACTTTTGCACTAATGAGACTATACAATACACAGCACTGAAAACGTTGTTTTATAGTTAATTATAAGAGGCTAGTACTACAATGCCTCGCCTGTCTTACCTATCTGATCTTCTAATTTCTTGTAAATATTAATTAAATATGAAATAAAAGCACTAAATAGAAAAAAAACCAGATACTACATTAAGGGATTTCATAGTCCTTTGTATTGGGGATTTTTTTTTTAAGTTGCTTGCAATTCCATTATAATACCTATGTTTAGCTGTGTTCTTCAGTAGCTATAGATATGTTCCAGGAGTATTTTTAAATATATGCATTAAAGACATAAAATTTAGTCTCTAAATTAGCAATTACTTATATCCTCCTCCTAAAAGTATTAAAATTCATGAAGAGTGCTAAAATTATTTTGAACAGTTATGATGATTAATGAACTCCCTGAATATTGATTCTCTTAGTAGGAAACCATGGCTATAAAAGGAAACACAAAAAGGCCAATAAGAAAAACAGGGTAAGAGGAGTAGGGGGATGAAAGTGGGGCTGGGAATAGGGGCCATGCTTCACTTTTGTGTCCTTTTCAAATCACTTTAAATAATAGCTCATTTGAACTCTTACTGTTTGTCAGTAGGACCATATGCATTACATGCATTATCGCAGGTACTCTTGGCGACCCCCGTGAGTAGGGGCTATGCTTAGCTCCATTTTATAGATGAGGAAGCTGAGGCTTGGCTAGGTCCCAAAACATGAACAAAGGCTCACAGCTACTTAGTTCTGGAGCCAGGTCTGCCCTCCCCTGAGTTTCTCTACTTGGCTACCCTTCCACTGATGTTTCTTTCCCATTTCTCCATTCCCTTTTTTAAGGTAAACATTGTAAAACCAAAAACATATTTCTAATGGAACATGAACAAAGTTATCCATTGTGGTGAGAGGTGACTGAATGTTTCTCTGCAGTTTCAATAGCCTTGATCCAGGAAGAGTGTTGCTACTTTCCTTCTCCTCCACCGCATCCCCACAGCTTCTGCCCTGCCGGCAAGTATCAAGGGGCAGGGATGGAGCTGTGAGGTGAAAGTTAGTTCACCAGGACCTTTCCCCACATTCTCCCTCCAGCGACTATCCAAAGGGACTTTATTAATAGCAGCTTTCTAGTATTAGTAAGAGTGACAGAAGTAGTAATGGTAACACGTATTAAGAAGTGAGGACGTAACAGGCATTGTTCCAAATCCTTCATATGCATTAACTCATTTAAGCCTCACAAAAATTTTACCAGGGAGGCTCATATATTATACCCATTCGGTAGATGAAGAAACTTGAGCATAGAAAGGACAAATTACTTTGTCACGTTCACACAAGCTTGTAAGTAATAGAGCTGGGATTTGAAACTTGGTGATAACATATGAGTTGAGAAAATTCACTTCCAAATTATTTTGTTTTCTAAATGATGGGTGGGGCAACCGCACTCATTCCTGATGAGTTAATCATGAATATATAGATGATGATTACTACTCATTTTATGAAGAAGCTATTATCTTAATGTGCATGTGTCTACAACTCAGTTCTGTTAATGGAATCCATAGGAAATTTTGCTACAAGATACAGAACTCAATGGAAACTACTACATCCACCACTTTATTCATTCTTCTAGTGTTGCTTACAAACACAAGAATGATGGTAGGTTATATATGAGAACACTCTTTAAGGGTCATAGAAACAAATGCCTGCTCTTCCATCCACCTGCATTACAACATGCCTTAAATTGTCTGCTTTGAAATTAATTGTTGTGTGTTTTTCTACCAATTACTTTCATCTTGTTTGTGATTCTTAATCAAATATGAGTTAAATTACATTTGGAACCATTTCATTTTAGTAGAATACTAATAAAAACACACAGGAATGCTATTGCCATTTACAAGGCAACTAGCCCAGTTCTGTGCCCAATAAATATTTGTTGTATGAATGAATGAGTGCTATTGAAGTTAGAGACACCCAAAATGCCTGAACTAGCATTTATAAGTCAATGACTTCAGACAAACATCAGAAAACTAGCAGTCCCATTTTAACAACTGTTTATCCTTCTCACTCAGCTCTACAAATCCCAAAAGCAGTACAGATTTTATTTACTTTATTTAACTGACATTTTTATAATGTTTACTCTGCATCAGGCAATGTTCTCAGTGCTTTACCAGTATTCACTTGTTTAATACTTATAACAAGTCTATGAGATCAGTGCTTTTACCCTGATGTCACAGATGGGGAAACTGAGGCACAGAGTCTAAGTTACTCACAAATAGGATGAAGCTGGGATTTGACCCTAAGAAACCTAGTTCTGCAGCCCGTGTTCTCCATTCCTGTGTTATTCTGTTTATCTTTTTTAGCATGTATAATTGGAAGTTTCTCCAAAATCCGCTCTATGTTGTTGTTGGGTTTATTTGTTGCAAAAGTTCCCTTCCCACTCTCCAACGGCAATGTAATAAAATTCAAGTTCTCCATCTTATAGGACTGAAGAAAGAATAGAGGAGACTACTGTTTCGACATGCAGGCTCTCCCCCAAGAATTTCACTGTAGCAATAAAACAAAACAATAGCACACCATCCTGGACCACTTTTCTGAAAAGAAAGTTTGTTACCAGTTTATACAATAAACTCCAATAAAGTAAGGATCTTTTCCAAACTACCTACAGCTCATCTCCGCTATTGCTGAGGGCGTGCCAGCTAAAAGGAGACCTATCCCCAACCTGTAGAACACTTTTCCACTTTAAAAATCAAAGTGAAAGGGTTTTGAAGCCATGAAGAGAAAAGACAAGGAAGATGAAATACAATGGTACCGTTTAGAATGAGACTGTTGACAGTCCTCATTATTGCCTTTACAGACACCCTGTCCAGCATTAAATATTGAGGAAAAACCCTTGTAAAAAGAATCAAGTAACCATAAGTGAGAAGCAAAACCAGTACACTTGGTGAGAAGATGTTTTGAGAGAGAGAAAGCGAGAGCTAGGGAGAGAGGGAAAGGGAGAATTCATGCTGCTCCCAATATGACTAAAGACCCCTGGAACTGGTACTCATTCTCTAGTGCTAATTTTCCCACTTAAATTACAGTGCTGGTGTAGCTTCATCTCATTAGAGATCATTGTCCCCAGTAGACAGTTGTGTTTATGGGGGACTCTGGCTGTTCCACACCTGCTGATCAGGTTGCTATGTGATCAAGGCTGCATACAAACAGCAGACTCGAGCTTGCTGGACTGCGACTGATGAGCCCAGGCTAATTCAGGGGTGATTATGTAGTTTACTGGACCACTAAACCTCTTTAAGCTTGTAATTACTGCCTATTTGAGTAAAGAACATTCAAAAGCAATTCACTGCATCATGCCTGCCACAGCTGGAAGCAGGCTGCCAGCAGTCTGTGGGGACGTTAAAATCTACAGGGACATGGACTGAAGCCCAGCTAGCAGACACTGTCAGCAGCACCCGCAGCCAAGTCTATACACATTCCTGCTCACCTCTCCTGACCAAGCTTACCATTAAAGGTGCCGTGAAAACTATAGAACAGCCATAAAGATGACAAATAACGGAATGAAGTGATACAAACTACATTTTAATGATTTCCCCCTTTTGTAAAGCTAAAATTGAAAATGTCTTTTCACAATGCCAAAGAGAGAGAGAGTATATGCTTTAAATAATATACACCGCTGAGATTTACTGTGTACTTGCTGAAAGTTCCATCCAAAAAAATACCAATTTGAAAACAAAATGCCCACCTTTTTGGCTTTCTAAAAGAACTGGGATGTACCGTCATTTGAGATCTCTTCCACCCACTTAGCTGTCATGTTTATAACCTTAGCTGGGAAAATACTGTTTAGCTACTTGATTGACATTTTCTAACATCACGTGTAGATTTCTGCGGTTAATGAATTAAAATGCTGCTCAGACACCTGAGTGAAATTTACTTTCAAGAGTCAGAGAAGATTTCAGGGAAAAAAATGTATCAGTATTTATCAATGTTCTCATTTTCTTTTGCTGTCACCTTAACAACTGCAGTTCTTTTGTATAACAAAAGTGTAAAACATGCTTTGCATTGCTGTGGATATAATTATTACTTGTCTCTAAGTAACAAAAAAAAGACTGAAACTTAATGAAGGGGGATTAAGTTAATTTCTTTTTTAGCTAACAGTTTCCTGTCTCTTAAAATGCAGACCTTGGTGAATATAATGTTCAGGGAAGGAAAATTAAGCTTTTTATTTCACTAAAATCTCCACTTTGGAATATTGATATTGAAATATTAAGATGATGTTTATTCTTTAAAAGTATGTAAATTTGGTATTAAATAAAGCCACAGAAATCCTTTCGGACTACTCCATCCAAAGTCCACAGATCCAGGGGGTTTATGTGTTATCTACACATCATTCCTATTAATATTCATTAGGTGGGTCTGCTTGCATTTTTATAAGCTGTGAGAGAGGCAAAGAAACAACCAGAATTCTTTAACACATGGGCATTATCAACTCAACGTATGCCAAACAGCAGAGCACCAGATCTGAAGTTAAAATTCAAACACAATTTACCTTTACTTAGCTAATTTTCATGAAAATTCTCTTCGCTTTTCCCATTGTAGTCTAAGCTCTTTAATTATCTATTCTCCGTAACATACACTTCAATTTTTAATTTAAGAGATTATTCAGCACTATATTTTATCTTGGTTAACAACAAAACCCTTATCTTGCAATCAAACTAAAGAGAATTTCCCTTTAAGAAAAAAAAATAACCTAAAAACTTTAAATTGTCTTAGTAATAAGATTACCTTTATCTTTATGAACCTTCTTAAGCAAACCCTTTTTAACTCCCCAAAGCATTTATTGATGTGAATTCACTGTCTGTCTCCAGAGTGGATTATAGAAGAAGGAAGAGTCCTAGTCAAAATTTGGGCAGATCCCCAGTATTTGTTTCCCAAATTATGCTTTCTCAGTCGTCCAGTCTAACTGCACAGGGAAATGCTCACAGGGCTGTGGATGTTTTTCTGTGGCATTCCCACAGAGCTCTAAGATGTTCCTGGAACACCTTAGATGAGTAGGAAAAAGAGTGGGACCTGTCATCAACAAGATGACAAGATAAAGGTGGCAGAAATAAAGGTATTCAAAGTTAACTTGGAATGTAAATTGGGGCAGCCACTATGGAAAACAGTATGGAGGTTCATTAAAAAACTAAAAATGGAAGTACCATACAATCCAGCAATTCCACTCCGGGGACTATATCCAGAAAAAATGAAAACTCTAATTCAAAAAGATACATGCACCCCAATGTTCACAGCAGCACTATTTACAACAGCCAAGACGTGGAAGCAACCCAACTGCCCATCAACAGACAATCTTAAGAAGATGTGGAATATATACACAACGGAATATTACTCAGCCAGAAAAAAGAATGAAATATGCCATTTGTAGCAACATGGGTGGACCTAGAGAGTATTATACTTAGTGAAATAAGTCAGACAGAGAAAGACAAATATACTATATGATATCACTTATGTGTGGAATCTTAAAAATAATACAAATAAATTTATATACAAAATAGAAACATATTCACAGACATAGAAAACAAACTTAGTTACCAAAAAGGAGGGGGGGGAGGGACAAATTAGGAGTATGGAATTAACAGATACAAACTACTATACATAAAATAGATAAGAAACAAGGACTTACTGTATAGCATAGGAAATTATACCTAATATCCTGTAATAACCTATTATGGAATATAATCTTCAAAAGAATTTTTAAAAGTTAACTTGGCTAGTTTGAGGCTTTTTTTTTTAAAGACTTTGAGTTGGGTGATCTTTTATATCCTTTATATTTGTATAACACTTTACATTTTCAAAGAGCTTTTATTATATTTTATGAAATTTGAGCCTTACAACTACTTGGCCAGGTTGGAAGGACAGGTAATGTTGCCTCCATTCTACAGGAGAAAAAACAAAACTCGGAGCGGGCACACGGCAGGTTAGGAGGTTAGGAAGCTGTGGCTCATAGGCCTGGAGCCCAGGCCTCCTACTTTTACACTCTTCTGAAGCTCAAAGTTTATCTTTTGATGATAAAATAAAGAGCTGTAGCCACGTCCTTCAGAAAGCTACCGTGAGTTGGTGAGCCCAGCCTGTGTTTTACTGTGTAAATGTGCATTGCTCTGTACACAAAGGGTGAAACAAAAAACTCGGACTAAAACCAGATAAAACAGAACATCTTTCAAACTGGCTGTCATCATTTCTAACAAAACTTACATAAGTAACCTAAGTAGTAATGCTAGAAGGTCTTAAATAATGGCATTTGCCCCTTCTACAAGAGGCTTTGGGAAAGAACTATCATTACCCAATGACCGGGTAGTTTGTTTCTCTTTGACACAGCTAGACTTTGTTTTATTTAATGTGTCTTTCTTTGCCATTTCATGTGTGACATGATTTTGCTAATAACATATACAAGAGGCCTAATTTTCCCCCCTCCTAAGTCACTTCCTAGGAGAACCTGGGCATGTGTGGAGAGTCATCAACCTGGGTAGGTCAGGAGAGTGGTCATTAAGTCCATTTCTGCTCCAGTGATGTGGTTACACATTGACAAATAGCAAATCTAAAGGAAAACATTTTAAGAGCTATTGGTTTCAAGAGGTGCCGGTAGGTGTACCAATTGAGCTAGATAACTGAAGCTCAAGTCCCAGAACCCACATTAACTGTGTGACCTTGATCAAGGCATTTCAGTCTTCTGAGCCTCCTCCTCATCAGTGAAAATGAGGATGACAGAACCGGCGGGGGTCAAATGAGACAACACACATCAAATTGCTTGGCATAGTGGCTGGCCTGGATGGAGGGCTTAGTAAATAGTAACTGAATCTGAGATGCTCACAAGGATAGGATAATCTAACTAAACATACTATATACATATATTTTTTTTTTTCAAAGCTTGTAAGGAAGAGGGTTTGACTAGGTAATTCTTGTCATTTATTTCTCTAGTGTTTAAATTAGGTTTTAATGTTTTCTTACAATTCTCTTTATTTAGACAATCAATTCCAGGATATCTAAAGAAGGGGCAGCTACAAAGGCAGTCACACAGGGCCCCCCCCACAGAAGAGCCCCATGCCTGGTTTCATTTGCGGATGTCGCCACCTTGAAATTCTTCAAAAAATTTGTTTAGAAGCCCTGCATTTTCAGTTTGCACAGTTTATATGGAGGATGTATGCATTCTCCACAAATCATATAGCTGGTCCCGCTAAAAGAAAGGGAGGTGATGTCTTCCCTATCAGATGTTTTATATTCAGCTACAACCCCTCTTGAATTTACCTGAGCTTCACAGAAGTACATAAATAATTACCACGTTTGTACTAAAAGAGTGTAAAAAAGAAAACACTAAAAAAGCAAGATGTAGGAGGCGAGACAGTGTGGATGTGCTCAAAGCCTCAGACAGATGAGTAAGGACATTTGAATGACCCTCCAGTGGCCTGCAAGGATTCACACACTCCTGTAAGTGCCTAAATCACCCTCGGGGACAGACCGAGGCACCGAGAAAATATTCCATATTATAAAGTCTATAGGGGGATAAAAAATCAATAATCTGAAACCTTCAAGGTGTGAGGCCCATTCTGGCTCACTGGACATCGGGATGTTGAGAGCCTTTGTCTTTTGGTGGCCGGGAGTCAGAGGTGGCAATTCGCCCACCTTCCTTGGCAGGGGATGAGTGCCACATTTGGCAGAAAAGTGCGCTCTCGAGAAAAGGGAGCAGAGAATCTTTTGGCCTGGGCTCCAGCTAGGATAGATCAAGAGTGAGAACTCACCCTTGCGTGCCAACCAAATGCCACTGTAATTAAAAACAAACCTTTGGAAATAAAGTATCTGGAAATTATTTCGATTCCAACACATTCACAATAGGAGCTCATCAATAGTTACAATTAATTCACTCGGTCACAGGATTCTGGCGGGGGAGTGCTGTCATTTTTTTCTAAGCCTTCTTAAACAGAATTCTACTTTTTGTTGGTTCAGATAAATATATAAATAAGCAAACTAAAGAGAAAAATGTATGTAATAAGGCATAAAGTTTCAGAAGCCTCTAGCATATTTGGATCTGCACCTTACATCAAACCTTCTAAGATGGCAGCCCAGATTTTTTTAAAATGCAAAATTCCGTCATTTTAATGATGCCAAATGATGAACTCCACTATTATATGCATATATTTTGCTTAATGGCTTCATTTATTTTAATAACAAAGGGAAACAAGATTTTACAGATGAAAGCTTTTTTTTTTCATGGCTCCGATGCAACTGGGATTTAAAAAATCTGTGATGTTAACCAATATGTGATAATGGCTGCTCTCAGGAGCCCTATTTCATCCCATTTTATGCAGGGAAACCTACACAGAGTAACCACCACCAGAGTACCCCGATTTTAAGAAGGGATGAGTGTCAGAGGTCTTGTGATTGTTCCTTTTCTTTCCTGTGAATGGCTACATGTTCAGTAAAGCGTCAGCTATGGAATTACTGGAGCAACAGGATTAACTCTCTAAAGATTTATTATAAATGAGGCAGGAAAGTGCTGTTCATATGATTTCGGGGGATAAGAAAATAATTGCATAAACCTTTCCCTCTGTTCAGAAATCTGCCTACAGGGTTTAATATTTTGTTGAGAATCAAAAAAATAAATCAGAGCAAGTAACTTCAGTTTAATTCTTGTTTGATTTCTTCATTACACTGAATATCTACGGTGAATCAGGAAGCCAGGAACTCATCAAAATCAGTTCCCATGGGAACAAAAGACATGCCATCTCAGAACCTCCCTGTTAGGCCCTAAAACGTGCCCATTTATTCAGAATGTCTAGCTAGTTTCAGAAAAGAAAGAAAGAAAGAGAGAGAGAGGGAAAGAGAGAGAGAGAGAGAAAGAGAGAAAGAGAGAAAGAGAGAAAGAGAGAAAGAAAGAAAGAAAGAAAGAAAGAAAGAAAGAAAGAAAGAAAGAAAGAAAGAAAGAAAGAAAGAAAGCAAAAGAAAGCCAAAGGGAGGGAGGGAGGGAAAGGGAAGGGAAAGGGAAGGGAGGGAGGGAGGGAAAGGGAAGGGAAAGGGAAGGGAGAGAGGGAGGAAGGCATTTGGCTCACTAAAAATTCAGGTGAGATGACACAAACCAAAAGTGTGAAGTGGTGCTTTTTTTTACTGAGAGTCATACCTTCAAACCCTAGAATACAACAGATGCAACTTGCCAGCCACACAAAGGATGTGGAGTGATTTTACAGACACTCTCTTGGCCCAAGATGGCAGCTCATGATTAATGGCTGCGTTCTCCTTGGCCCTGCTGCAGTCAGGCCTGGGGTCTGATCCTGACACAGAGCCTTCGTCTGCAGCCAATCAGCAGATGTAAGCACATAGGCCCTGTCAGGTTGACATATCATTCCTTCGACAATGTCAGCGAGTATTAATGTTCAATTATCTGTCCTAGAAATGACCCACGCCTTTATGCATTGTGTAACTGCACACGTGGCGCTCTGGTAATCCCAAAGACAAGGGCAGAGATGCCCGCAGTAAACCAGCTACTGGGAGTTGGCTTTCCAACATTGTCATGACATTGCCTTGCAGTACTGAATAGGAGATTTAATTTTAGTTCTTTTCCTAAAACATATTTGAAAAACCAATGAGCCATCTATCTATCTATCTATCTTCCTTTTAGTATGTCTGCATACCAGTAGTCCTTTCTATTTAAACAGCAGCACTTCACATGAGTCATCTGTGACTAGCCGATCACACTCAGCCAACTGTTCTTTAAATATGACAACGAGCTGCTCATTATGTGTGGGGTGACTTTTTATTTCATGAAACCAGGTGTATATCATTTACCATCAAACCAAAATGACAATAGTAGACTCTTCTGGAACAATGTCAAGATCAATTCAACTTCAACACTTGAATCTAAAGGAGTCTTTTCAAGCCAGCCACCCCTCCTGCCCACTATTAAAAATTAGGACTCTGGCAGAGGAATGATTTAAAAAGCATACCTGAGATCATTTTACTTGTTAACCTTTACCGTGGCTCAAGTTTTTAAAAATATTGTGCTAATTTGTTGTAGTTAAATTTAAAATCCCCCTTTTCTCATATATCATGGTAAGAAAAGAAATGTTTTATATTAGCAGACAGCTGCATTTGCATGGTTTTTGTTGAACTCACGTTCAAAGGTTATCAATAACAAGTTTGCAAACTTCTCATACAACCGGCACTGAAAGATAATGTACAGTAATTGCAAGATAACTTCCTCCAAAACTGAGATAAAACTTTTAATGCAAATTCAGGTTCACCAACCTATACATGATAGTAGGAACTTAAGTAGTTCAGATTGCAGCTCAATGAATTTGCCCCATGATATGAATTTTTAAGGAATAGAAAATGCAATTATTTTTTTCCTGTGGAAAGCCATTCAATAACTTCATTATTTTGCCGTAATTGTAACATGTGAAAAGCAGGTTGATTATGAAATGTACCTATTAAAAGTCTAGCCAGCCCTTGGTCACTGTGTGGTGTCTTGTGCTATTTCTACATGTGTTCTCAACTGCACTGTGAAAGTCCTTTTATCATTTTTAATCTTTTTTTTTTTTTTTTTTTTTTTCCTTTTTCTGGTCTGCCTACTGTGTTCCCAACAGCAGTTTTTTTCCAAATGACTTCCATTCTCCTCCAGCTCCCAATTCTACTTCTTGGACACTAGTTGACTTTGCCTCCTGGTATGCTAACAGATCCAGGAGAAGCACACCAAAGACTCCCTTCTTCTCTATTTCTAAATCTCCCTGCCGGGCTTCCCTGGTAGTGCAGTGGTTGAGAGTACGCCTGCCGATGCAGGGGACACGGGTTCGTGCCCCGGTCCGGGAAGATCCCACATGCCGCGGAGCTGATGGGCCCGTGAGCCATGGCCGCTGAGCCTGCGCGTCCGGAGCCTGTGCTCCACAACAGGAGGGGCCACAGCAGTGAGAGGCCCGCGTACCGCAATAAATAAATAAATAAATAAACCTCCCTGCCTTCATCCTCCTCTCCTGGTTCACATGCATTGCTAAGCCCTTGCTCTGAGATGCCATCCCATCAATCTCCCCACTCAGCCCCTCCACTGCCCACTTGTTCTTGATCCTTGCTCCATTTATCAGTCCTTTTCTACATTTATCTTCAAAGGTTCCTTCTCTATTGCCTAAGTAAATAATTAGGCTGTGCTTTAACAAATTGCATGGAACATAGTAGCAATTCCATGAAAGACAGCTGCATGATTCTATGTGTAAACCTTCAAATCTCCCTTCTCCTATATATTAAAAAAAAGAAAAGAGAAACCTTTCCCTCTTGTTACCACCTCCTTATGCTACTGCCCAAATTGTAGCCCTTAGTATATTTCCTCAAGCAACTGCAGAAGGGTCTACCTGTGTTGCCTCTGTCGTAGTATCGCCTGTATGCCTCAGAATACAGCTCCTTTCTCTTCCAAAGTCCTGAAACAGGTCTTTCAAAGGTCACTGATGATATCCTAATCCCTATACCAGAACCTTTCCTAGTACTTCTACTGCATAAAACTTTCAGGGTTTGGTCACCTCTATGTTGAAACTTTGCTCAAGTGTTTGGTCAATAAATATCATCAAGCATCTCTATTATGGCTGAAGATATAGCGGTGAAAGATTCAATCATCTTATTTACGAGGGAGGCAGCTCGTAAATCATCAGTCACGGTGACAAGTGCTCTCTATCAGATGACCATCAAGGTGCTATGGGTCTGGAGGCAGGGGCCGTTTCCTCCCTGCTGGGGAGGACCAAGAATGGCTTCCCCAAGCTGTGACAGCTGAGGTCAGTTGTGAAGGATGCAGGAAAAAGCATGAAGTGGAGAAGGGGGTCATGGAGTTTCCAGAGGAGGGAACAGCACGTGCCGGTGCACAGAGTACAGGACCATTCAGCACCTGTGGGGAAGGTAAGTGTGTATGGAAAGGGCGCATGAGGGGCCTGGGTGCTCAGTGGGCCAGTGTCAGACCTCAAGGGTCCTTGAATGGCATGCTGAGGATGTTGGATCCTAAGGGCAATAGGGAGATATTACAGGTTTTCAAGTAGGGGTGAGATTTGGCCAATTTTGCTTTGGAATAATCACTCTGGTGGCAAAATGAGGGATTCTTTGTAAGGGATCAATTACAAACAAGTGTAATTGATTAGAGGCAACTGATTGGAGGCAGGGAGGCTGATTAGGGAAAGCGGAGAGCAGGAGACAGGGAGGCTATGGCAGCGAGACTCGATAGGGATAAGAGAATGAAGAAGTGTTTAGGAGGGAGTGTTGATGGGACTCAGGGAGTAATCTGCGAAGCAGGGAGGAGAGGGAACCTTCCAGGATGAATCTGAGGGTCTTGGTTGGAACTTCGGGGTCCATGGTGATGTTGTTAACTGAGATGAGGATGAGAGAAAGGAGAGCCAGTTTGGGGACTGTGATGGATTCTGTTTGGGAATGGACTATTACTTATCATTGGATCTTCCTTCCTTTTCTTAGAATATTAAAGTGTGGGAGCTAGAAGGGACCGCAGAGATGAGTCCAGCCCACCTCCGCATTGGACAGACCTCCTGCCTGCTCCTCCGTCTCTTTCTCTAGGTTTTTTTTCCTCCAGACAGCCTTTAAAAGGAGGCATTGCCTGAATTCCATTCTTACCCTCCTCCTTGTCTCTCTCAGCTCTCTCTGGGTCCATGACTCCATATCCATCTCCAGCCTCCATGGAGGTAACACCGAGCCTGTGCTCTCACCAAAGCCCCAGCCAACCCATTTCCAACTACTGACCATACAACTCACATGGACATCCCACCAGCACCGAAACCACACGTATCCCACAGGGCATGCCTCACCTTCCCCTAGAACCAGTTCCTCCTTCTAACTTCCCTTCTTCCCTGAAAGAGACTCCAGCTCCCTAGCTGCCAACCTGAAACAGGGAAGTCACCTCTGATGCTCTTCTGTACCAAATGTCCACTCGTGACTGGTTATGAAAACAGGCCTCAGAGCCAGAGGGGCTTGAGTTCAAATCCAGTCCCTGCTTCTCACTGTGCTACTTCAGGCAAGTTGTTTAATCTCTCAGAATCTTGGTTTTCTCAACAGTGAAATAGGGAGACTAGCAGTACCTCCCCTAGAGGGTCACAGTGGGAATTCCATGAGATAAAACATGAAAGTGCTTAGCGAGGCCTACCAGGGTGGGGGCAGGGTGAGAGCAGCCTGCACCAGCCAGGAGGAGCTTTTTATTCACTGACATTATTTAGAATTGCCAGTGCATGGTGATAATAATAAACAGACTGACTTTTAGTCATTTAACTATTATTTGTAAATTCTCTACACACATGGCACTGAGAACCCACCTCGGCACATCACAGCACAGTGTATGATACACATGTGCCAGTTATGAATGCTTCTATTTATGAGGTGCCGGGTTTACCTCCAAGATATCGTCCACCATCCATCCATCCATTTCTTTACACTCTCACAACCACAACCTTCTCACCAGAACTGTTGTCATTGTCTCTGAACTGTCCTCCTCACTCCAGTTCTTCTGGCAAACTGCACCACCAACTAGATCTATGTGCTTTTCATAGAGCTCCGAGATGTATAGGGTTCCTTGCACGCAGTAGGCACTCAAAATGCATTTGAACTCACTTGGAAAAAACTTGAATGGCCCAAATTCATATTGTTATTCAAAGACAAGGGTAGATGTGGCCTAAAGTTTAGCCATCATTTACGGTGGGGAAAAATAACAACAAGCACGTTTTGTTTTGTCTTATTTTTGCGGTACACGGGCCTCTCACTGCTGTGGCCCTCTCCCGTTGCGGGGCACAGGCTCCGGACGCGCAGGCCCAGCGGCCATGGCTCACGGGCCCAGCTGCTCCGTGGCATGTGGGAACTTTCCGGACCGGGGCACGAACCCGTGTCCCCTGCATCGGCAGGCGGACTCTCAAACACTGCACCACCAGGGAAGCCCAAGAAGCAGGTTTAAAAGTTGCTTTTTCCTGCTGTGCCTGGGATTAGGTCACCCCATCATGGAAAACATCCCAGCCATCTCTCCGCACAAACCAAACAATTTTAGGTATTTCCAGGTAAGAGCCCTGCCTTCATCCTGTTGCTGCATAACCCCCTTCCCCGACCCCCTACCACACACACTTGTGCAGTGCAGGTGTCACAGCCACGGAGAACCCCAGGGACAGCATGGCACCCATGCAGGGAACCCACAGCTCTCTGGTGGTGCCATAAAGCAGCTGTGATCAAGTACGTGGGGCAAACACATGGCTCTGATGACATCACATGGACTTCTGCCTCAACTCTCACCAGATCTAGTCAATGGGTATGCAAGCCAGTTTCAAGAGCAACAACAAACCATAAATTTAAGTCTCAAAGTCTGGAAGCAGTGATACCCAGCAGGTTGAAAATTAAGGCTTTGAATTTTTTTCCAGTTTCTACTTTATTGTACACTAAGATCTCTGGTAGATCTTCAGACTTTTCTAGCCCACTTCTTTCTATAAAATGTTCCATCTGTAAAATGGGGGTACAATGATTAATTGTTGAATCACTTGCAAACAAAGTACTTAATAAACTTTTCAAATCAAATAGGATACTTGCTTATAGCTGGATTTTTCAAAATTCAGATACATGCTGTTTCATGCAGGTCCATTTGGACTTTTTCCTTGGAAATTCACCCCACCATTTATTTACTCAATCACTCTCTTGAACACTGAAGTAATGAATGTTGCTGAGTGCTCATGGTTTCTGGTCCAATACGAACACTTTCAAGGAGTAAGTGCAGGGCGCCTGTCGTCTTGGTAATTGATGATGTTTTCACTTCAAGGTGTGGGCCTGAGACCCACAGGGCTCAATGGGGGAAGTAAATGAATTGACTTGACTACATCTCTTGCCCATCTGATACGCATAAACTCATTACTGCCAAATGTACTTCAATATTATCAAGAGGGGATGGCAACATATATATTTGACAATGGTTAAAGCGATGCCTTTATTGTCTTTTACATTTGCAAATTAAAACACTTGGTTTGTCGTTACAATTCTTTGTGAAAATCTGGTCTTCACTATACTCACAATGAATTATAAATGCCTGCACCAAAACAAAGGATAATCCACGATGCCATCAAATGTATGCCTCTCTTTCTAATTTTGATTTCTAGGGCCCCTGGCCTCCGTAAGAGAACGCATGCAGGGGCACACACATACTGTATTTCAAATGGAGATTTTATGTAAGCTTATTTTTATAGTGATTCCAAGAGTAGCTGCTCTGCTTTTTATCTATGCAAACTGGAAATAAAGTAGGCACCCTGCCAGCTCCCTGACAGCAGGCCAGGCCCGGGCTGCCATGGGTAACTCTCACAATGACATCTAAGGGGTCCAGAAAAGAACCCTGACTAATGGCTTTTGGATTCCTTGTGACCTTTGATCCTCAGTGACTTAGACCAAAATAAATGACCTAATTTCAAGAAACTACATCCAGCCTGTGAACTCTAATGAGTGAGAGAATTTACCCACTAAGCAATGATTCTTAGGTATGTGCTATTCATAATAATTCTTTAGATCTTAACCCAACTAGAGGGAATATACTTTTCGGATGCTCACTTTTTCCTTGTATGTTATTTGTTGCTTTTCTCTCGTTGCTTTTAATATTTTTTCTTTGTATTTAATTTTTGTCAGTGTGCTTAATATGTAACTGGGTGTGTTCCTCCTTGCGTTTATCCTATATAGGACTCAGCGCTTCCTGGACTTGGGTGACTGTTTCCTTGGACGCTCACTTTTTAAAACAATTTCATCTTCCAGGATGCTGTGAAATTTGAGAGTGCCCAGGGCAGATAAAGTACACAAGGCAGCGGAAATACAAAAGGATTTCCTGGAGCAGACTGAAGTTGGCAAGTAGGACTAGGAACAAAAGCATTTCTGCCTCAAATGTATGTATTGTTTCTGTAGTTGGTGATTCTGTTGCTTCCTTACTGACAAAGGCTATCAGATCTGGAGGTCCAGAGTAGCAATTCGGGAGCTGGTACAAGCGCTGAACACACTGCCCTTTCCCCATGATAACTTCCATGACTGACTATCATCGCCACAGCCCTGAAGCCACATGGGGGTGAAGGGTAAGATTCTGTAACATTCAACCTTCACCCATCCTATCACCCAAGTGTACTGTCAACAAGCCCCAAAGAAAAAGTTAGTATATCTGCAGAGTCCTTGATCTATCATAAGCTTTCTGGGTATTTGAGAGACCCAGGGAAAACTCTGTGATATTCATTTAGGACAGTGAAACTACCCTGCATGATACTATAATGGTGGATACATGTCATACATTTGTCCAAACCCCTAGAATGTACCACACAAAGAGTGAACCCTGATGTAAACTGTGAACTTTGGGTGACGATGATGGGTCTGTGTAGGTTCATCAATTGTAAGGAATATGCCACTCTGGTGGGGACACGGGGGTGCTGATAACTGGGGAGGCTCTGCAGGTGTGGGGCAGGAGGCCTATGGGAAATCTCTGTCCCTTCCCCTCAGTTTTGCTGTGACCTGAAGCTGCTCTAAAACATAAAGTCTAGCTTTTGAAAATCTCTTGATACTTAAAAAACGTTCTTGTACACTGAAAAAGAACTGAAGTTGGCAGAGGAAAAACCAAACACTTTAGTCCAAGAGACATTATAAAAATAATGCGTTAAGTTTCAACATCAGAGGAAAAAAATCCAAGCATTAAAAATCAAAGATGAAGAAAAACAGTCATCTTTCCATTTAAAAGCTGTCATCTTAAAGTGAGAGAGTGGCATGGACATATACACACTACCAAACGTAGAATAGACAGCTAGTGGGAAGCAGCCGCAAAGCACAGGGAGATCAGCTCGGTGCTTTGCGACCCCCTAGAGGGGTGGGATAGGGAGGCTGGGAGGGAGACACAAGAGGGAAGACATATGGGGATATATGTATATGTAGAGCTGATTCACTTTGTTACGCAGCAGCAACTAACACACCATTGAAAAGCAATTATACTCCAATAAAGATGCTAAAAAATAAAATAAAATCTGTCATCTTGCTTGTGCTCCTCAGACCCTTGCTATGCAAAGTCTGGTCTTTTGACAAGCAGCAGCAGTGAGCTTGTTCAAAATGCAGAATCTCAGGCCTCACCCCTCTGAGAATCTCCATTCAAAAAAACATTCCCAGATCACTGGAATGCACACTAAAGTTTAAGAAGCACTGTTCTGAAGAAGCAAAAGAACCTTCAGTTCTGTACGAATTTCCATTTCCCAACTTTTTAGATGGTAGACTTTCATTTTTTTGTTTGTTTGTTTGTGGTTTTTTTGCGGTACGCGGGCCTCTCACTTTTGTGGCCTCTCCCGTTGCGGAGCACAGGCTCCGGACGCGCAGGCTCAGCGGCCATGGCTCACGGGTCCAGCCGCTCCGCGGCATGAGGGATCTTCCCGGACCGGGGCATGAACCCGTGTCCCCTGCATCGGCAGGCGGACCCTCAACCACTGCGCCACCAGGGAAGCCCTCATTTTTTTAAAGTTACTATTTACACCTCAGTTTAACCTCCAAATGTGTACATTGTTAAATCTCCTGATACAGCTTCAGAGGAATGTTGTAATTACTACGGCTATGTTGTATGAAGATTAAAATCAGAAAACTATCTTCCATTTAGAACCTACAATCATTCTACTTCTCTCTATCATTCCAACCTAGCAGTGTTTCCAAGGATTCGGTTCATCACAATATCACCTTTACATACTGATTTTCAAAACCCAGAGGCAGGCTGGCCCCTGTCTGCTTTGTCACGGGCAAAGAAGGCAGGAATGATTGTCTGAGTTCACTGAGCATAAGAAGGTAAACAGGACACTTCAAGCCAACCCGACTCTCTTTTTCTGCAACAAAAGGCACCTTTTCCCCAAAGAACCAGCATAATGAGTTCAACCCTCCATTTTATTTTGGTGTGGAAACCAGCTGTGGTCCCTGAAACCAGTACTTAAGTATCTTGCCTTGCTTCTCTTCTCATCTTCCTGTCTCTAGTAATCAACAATCCAACACTGGGAGCATATTTCCACCATTTCTCTTGACCTTGGTAATGGGAACAATGGATGGGAAAATGCATGCTCTGTGATGCTCCCAGAAGGCTGGCCTTCTCGTTCTCAGAGGATAATACTTACCACTTAGAACATTTCAACAGCCTGAAAATTCCCCATGTTGTGACAGTCAACCTATGTGACATGTGATCCATGTTGGTACAAATGTAGAATATAGCATCTAGAGCCCTGGAGATTAACTGAATTCTAATGCCACATTTTAATGGTATTTTACAGATTTTTCCAAAGTCTCTCAGCATCTACCCCTTAATTAAATCTAATTTGGTTTCCACATAGAGTGTTATGGAGCATATTCACTTCACAATACATGGAAGCTCGATATACATCATCTTTACCTCCTTCCAACTACATCCTTATGAAGATGTTTTCATGTGGGAACATTCAAAACTGATTTATGATGCTATTGCAACAACTAAGCAACTAATCTTCCAGTATAAATGTATCACCTATGAACAACCTCACTGAAACATATAAATTCCATATATACTTAAAAATATTACTGTCTGTAATGTAATAGAGCAGAATGTTTCAAAGCCTATAACCTTGCATGCAGAAGCAGTTTTTCAGGCATTAATACTTAAATGGGTCATAGACACCACATCTGTCATTCTGTCCTGAAGTCTATGAGGCAAAACCAAGACTATGCTGGCCTATTGATTTTTCTAGCATTTGCTTTAATTTACTTAACCATTGAGAAATCCATCAGTACATAAAGGGCAACTGTCCATTACTGCCTCATTTGCAGACATTCCTTCCCCTCATTTTTGGTAAATATTTCCCTTACACTGCTATGTGTTTACAGTGTAAAAACGAATTAGGAAAGTGCTCACACCTGTTTCTGTTCAGTAACTGCTGCACTGAGGTATATGTAATGTGCTTAAAGACAGAATATCTAGACATTATTACATCTGTGTGCAAAGGGTGGTAAATTAGATCCTAATTACATTAACAGGGATTCTGCCTCCCAGCTTAAATTTTACATGAGCACTCTGCAAAAATCCAAAAGCTCTGCAGTGGTTTCTTTATGAGCTGGTGATTACAGCTACTTCCTATGCGGTCACTAAATATTCTGTTTACAAATAAACGAAGAAGCTTTGAGCCAACTTGCCAGGGTCATAATCTATTTTTTTTCCTCCCCCTCCCTCTTTGCAACAAACCCTCGCCCCATATGCATGGCAACAATCAGGAGCCCTGGCTTCATCTAATTACTCCATCACATAATTTCACAAATTGCTTTGTCACCGGGGAGCCAAGTGCAAAACACGCTCACAGTGGGATTTCAGGCAGCAGCTTTCATTTACTACTCATTCCTTGTTAAATTAAACACGAAAACACGAGTTGTGTGAAAGAAGTCAAAAAGAAGGGCTGCAAAGGAGCCAGACAAGTATATCTCCTATTTACCATTTCTCCAAATACATCGCTGGCAGCAGGCATTGTGAACAGGAGTATCCCCTTGCTTGGCTGGCCCATTCCTGGCTCAATATAGCTGCTACAATAGACCACGGCCGAAAGGTCAAGAGCAAACGGGCTTCTCTGGAAAGTAAGTTTCATCATATATCAACAGGAAGCCTGAGCCTATGGTAAAAAATTTGATAGACTCAAGCCCCTCTATTCTTTACCCTTTCTGCTTTCTGAAGTGCCTGGCCATGATCCTCACATGAGAATGTGTATCTGTATTAGATGAATGATGTTAAGCCCTTTGAAGGTATAAACAGTATCCCATATTTCCATTCTGGCTAGAAGGAAGGAACCCGATTCCACTAATCTTTAAAAGTTCTCCAATGGAAAGATCATCCATCAAGTTCATACGGTATTAGATGTTTTCCTTTTAAGTATTAATGCCTTGCACGTTTCTGAAACACATCAAGATAAATGCTCACCCATCTCACTAAGGATGTGGGTGGAAGAAAAAGAGTGTACGGTGGGTGACATTACTAGAGGGAGTGAACCTGAGGTTATACCCCTGGAAGCTGACATTTTTATGTCAACAACTAAACACAGCCACTGGTAATTAAAGGTATTTCTCTGCAGCTCAGGAGCCAGCAGGGTCAGGTACCATTTTACACCACAAACCAGTCCTTTATGCATGTAGATTTGCCAGCATTATCTGCACAGGGAGAAGGAGACATTAGCAGCAGCTGTCTCTGCTTTTACACTGAAAATTCTATTCATACAGACAGGTGGAGTAATTTAAAAGCCAATGTGGTGCAATTTCGATGTGACTAATGTCACTGCCTACTAAAATGCCACCATTACCACTGTTTATGGAAACATTACTAAAATTACATTTTATTCAAAAGAATTTTAGGATTCTAGTTATTTCTAGCTTTAAAATGATCAGACCTCAGTGTCATACCCCAGAGCGGTGGCTTAATTCTCCAGGCTTTAGCAGCCTTCTTTGCTGAGAAACGACAGTTGGATTGTAGTTTCAAGAGTAATTGGGGCTGCATAAGCAGTTTCCCCTATCTCCATAAAGCAAATGAAAGACATAGCTCTTTGGCGTCCTGAACATGTGACAGGCAAAAAATCTTCAAGGAGCTAAATTCTGTGTTCGAAGGGTTAGTTAACGATTTGCATGAGGAAAGATTCCCCAAATCACTATCACACATTGTTAGTAATACACAGGGCTAGAGTTTCACCTATTTCCATAAAGAAGGAGGGACAGTTAATGTTTAAAATCTGAAATTCTAACAATGTATAAATGATTACAATTGCACAAAATATCAATAGCTGCAGCTATGCCTTCTTTATTCACAGATATGTCTGGAAAAAGAATCTAAATAGGAAAGGACCTTCCTTGACCCCCCGTTACCAATAACCATCAGGTTGCACTATGAAGTTTTATGCCAAACCTTCCGGCTCTTATTTTTATTTAAAAAATACTAATCAGCTAGCTCATGAAATGAGATTGTAATTATACCTTTGTACTCCCATGATGGTGATTTGATTTGCTCTGTGTTTGGGAAGCAACATGGTAAAAAGCACATGGAAATTCAAGGCAGGAGACGCTCCCTGGTTGCAGCTCAGCCAGTTCCTAGCTTTTGACCCTGAGAAAATTCATTAACTTCTCTCACCTTCATTTCTGTCATCCTGACTGACTACCTTACAGGATTGTCTTAAGAATCCAGTGTTGGGCTTCCCTGGTGGCGCAGTGGTTGAGAGTCCGCCTGCCGATGCAGGGGACACGGGTTCGTGCCTCGGTCCGGGAGGATCCCACGTGTCGCAGAGCGGCTGGGCCCGTGAGCCATGGCCGCTGAGCCTGCGCTTCTGGAGCCTGTGCTCCGCAGGGGGAGAGGCCACAACAGTGAGAGGCCCGCGTACCGCCAAAAAAAAAAAAAAAAAAGCACCATAGAGACACATATTATAAGTTTATTTAGCCTTTTGATCAATTTTTTCCTTCAGCTGTTAACAGGACAGAATGGTCCAATGTCAAAAGAGCCAAGCAAAAAAAAAAAAAAAAAAAAAAAAGAGCCAAGCAATTAATGGATCATTTTTTTTTAAAAAACTTGGTAAAAGTAACATTATGTAAGCAGGGGATAATTGCATTTCTTTTAAAAATGAAATCGTCATTTTTGTGGAGTTCCTCCCCCAAGAAGTTTGGAAACTGACTTTTCTTTAAATAAGGGACAGGAATTATTCCTAAGCTTCTATAAACTGCAACAGAAATTTTCTCCGCTCATTGATCTTTCTTAGGATGAGTGTTCCTATTAACACCTCCTGGCCTCTGGATGTCCCAAGAACTTCCTAGGACACCGAATTCTCAAAGGTCATTCGTGTCATGGGAGAGCGCGTGGGCTCTACAGGGATGCTACCGGCAAAGTTAATGTGAAAACAGACAAAAACTGATCGCAGGATATTAAGAACTGAAAAGCAAAGACACCTAAATGGTTAAGTTCAAATATATTGCCCCATTTTTTTTCTGGAGAGATAATGTCTGGAGGACATTCAAATATAAGCAGTGATTTAAATCAAACGAAGTTCTCTATTTCAGGAGATTTTGAATAATCCATTATAAAACCAAGTAACTTGTGTCTCATTTGAATATCAACTAACTTAGGGTGCTTGCATTTATAACATCAAGTTACTTGAGGCCTATCTTTTCTTTAGAGTGTCCAAAGATAGAGCAATACTTCTTGTATTGGGAGCCACACTCCCTGGGCTATAATTTGCTGAGTGAAGGCATTTTGCAATAGCAAGAAAACACAAAATCTGAAAGGTCTTTGAAATGTTAGGAAATCGCCTGGCGTAATTCTTCCAGCTACTCCTCTGCTCTTGGAGGCTGCCCACAGGCCCACCAGGAAATGCACGCCTTATCTGAGTATTCGAGGGCTCTCTCCTGTCTCCTGACACGCTGAGCTGAGTATCCAGTCCATTGACAAAAGCCACCTTTCCCAGGCTCAGGACTCGCAAATGGAAAGACAAACAGTATTGAAACACCAGCACGTTTGTCCATAGCAGTCATTTTGCTATAAATCTGCACAATTACTATCATTACTACCTCGGAGCCTTAATAAAGCGATTTTTGCTGTCTCATGGCATTCCATATACCTCAGGTAAGCTTGGCCCATAACCAAGAGGGTTTCGTGACCATTGCAATGTGGTCTCCACTCTTTGCTTACCCTCTGACATTGGTTTCCATCAGCAGAAACAGAAAAATTAGGGCCCTGAACATAGCTATTTAGGGGATTAAAAGAAGTAAAATGGATCAGTTTTTCCCATCAGGGTTGGTAAGGATGGCAGGGGTTCAGAGAGATTTGTCTTATAGGAAAATGCCCAAGTACATAGGGACATATATGTACACAGGGTCATAATCACACTTCCGTAAGAAAGACTGAGATGTGATAAGGATATTTCCAGTTAAGTCAAAGTCTCCTAAATTACATGACATATAGATTTACTTCCACTGGCAAAACAACCAACCAGCCAAACCAAACCAAAACACTGGAATCCTTCCTAAAACAAAACCACTGGATTGTCTGTTCATCAAACCTCCATTCTTTAAACCAAAGTACCTTCACTAGGAATCTTAAACACTGAGAAAGTAAAAAGCCAAACCTATGTCACAAAAAATTCCTACGGATTAGACTGAGTTAGTTTAAAAATATGCTCACACATATGTACGTGATGCTCTAATTTTAATCTGAAAGATAAATTGAGGAGGAGAAGTTTCATATTCATTGACTGAATTTAGCATTTTGTCTTAAAAAATGTATCATCACTAAGAGGTATCAGAAGACAGGACATTGATATATGCGTTTTAAGTGTAAATGGCTAGCTAGTTTTCCAACAATTATGTGCATGGGCAACCATCAACTTAACAAATTTTGCTTATATGGGCACTTTTTTTTTTTTTTTTTTTTTTTGCGGTATGCGGGTCTCTCACTGTTGTGGCCTCTCCCGTTGCGGAGCACAGGCTCCGGACGCACAGGCCCAGCGGCCATGGCTCACGGGCTTAGTTGCTCCGCGGCATGTGGGATCTTCCCGGACCAGGGCACGAACCCGTGTCTCCTGCATCGGCAGGCGGATTCTCAACCACTGCGCCACCAGGGAAGCCCGGGCACTTCTCTTTTGAACCTAATCCTTCATTGAATCAACTCGATTAAGAGTATATCAGAAAACCTGGGCTTCCCTGGTGGTGCAGTGGTTAAGAATCCACCAGCCAAGGCAGGGGACACGGGTTCGATCCGTGGTCTGAGAAGATCCCACATGCCTTGGAGCAACTAAGCCCATGCGCCACAACTACTGAGCCTGTGCTCTAGAGTCCGCGAGCCACAACTACTGAAGCCCGCGCGCCTAGAGCCTGTGCTCCGCAATGAGAAGCCACCGCAGTGAGAAGCCCACGCATAACAAAGAGTAGCCCCCGCTCGTCGCAACTAGAGAAAGCCCAAGAGCAGCAGCAAAGACCCAACGCAGCGAAAAATAAATTAAAAAAAAAAAAAAAAGAGTACATCAGAAAACCAAACTACAATGTATTTTTAACTTAGCCTTGGAAACAAAAGGAAAATTTTAGAATAAGCTGGCAAATTGCCAGCCAGACGCTACAAATGTCCCTTATATAAGGCACCATATAAAGGCACCAACCATCAGTGAAATGAACAAACCATTTGACTGAGCACAAAAATCTCAACCACATCCCGAAATTCATAGAGCCGCAATCAGAGTTCATCTGCTTAAGAGTCCTACGCCACCTGGATAAATGAACAATTTTAAAGTTGGACTTTTGTTTTTACTTTTGATTGTTTTTTTCCCCCATGCCTCCTCGTCAACCGACTGTAATTCCCCCAGGTCAGAGGTGCATAACTAGGATGGGGAAGAAAGGCTGGGGCAAAGGGAAGGAGGTGTGCGGGAGGCTGGGAGGGAGCTCTGCCAGGTCACTAATGGCCTCTGGGGCAACAACTTGGAGAACAGGCTGATGCTTCGCCTTTGATCTTCTAATTCACAATGATCATTAGTATTAACTCCGATTCTTCTGGGTGAAGAATTCCAGCTGTAGCCTTTTCAGTTTACCTGACCTAAGAAAATTCATCACCCATCCCATTAGGATTTCAATAACCAGCTAAGAAAAAGAAAAAGGCAGTTGCTCCAGAATCTAGAAACCACTCGCTTCATTATTAAAACAGGGTTTATATGATGTATATTACAGAAGAATTAGGGCATTCCAACATTACCTCCAAGTCATTAAATAATCTATTCCTTTTTTGTCCTGAAACAGATGACTCCCAATTGGGTAAAAGATATTCAGGGTCCTATCTAATCAAAGTTGAAATATGCTATCTCCAAAGTAGCAGAGATCTTTTAAAAGTAAGATAGAGAGATCTGTCATCTAAGCCTGTATTGATTTCGGCAAAGCCAAGCTCTGACCATCATCGTGACTAAAGCCTGGGAAAGTGACTGGTAACCTCGTGTAAGAAAAAAAAAAGTAAGAACTGTGAAGATATTCTTCTTATGTATTTCAGAGAGCTCATTTTTGATATGGGACATGGGCATCTGAAAGGAAAAAAAAATCTTCTCACTCCTTCATACTAGTTTTCAAGTATCTTAATTTAATAAGGTATCTGTAGATACCACATAATGAAAAAAGGATCAAAGTTAGCTGCCACCTCCACAAGCCACCCTCCTTGGCTCAGGCATATGAACACGGAGGACTAGTTAGGACAGTCTTTCCCAAATACTTTGCACTACCCTGATTGACATTTTAGGCCAAAGTTCAAAAATATAGTCTTCCTGCCTTGCTACCTTCTTAGAACTAATGGTAGCTGAAGGATGCTAACTGGTACAGCACAATAAGAATATTCACTGTTAAAACTGGCAAAGAATAGAGGTGAGGGATAGGAGGAGATATAGAAATGGGAGAAGAAGAGCATATTCCATCTGCTACCTAACTATGTGCCTCTGTACTAGTCCTTCTCTCTGTGTCTGCCTTTTGACTCTCCACTCACCTTGATCAACAAAATGGGTTATCTGGATACCAATGAGAAGTATTTTTTCATTCTAACAATAATTCACAATGTTTAGAGAGCAGTTCTTCCAAACTTGCAGGCAGAGATTTGATACTAAGATGTTTCCACCAGATCTTGTTACCAAAAGCAAAAACCAATGAAACAACATCTGTCTCTTCTAGAGCATTCAATTCCCAATTCAATTCCATTTACTCCATTCTTAGAGTGGTGGACCCGCAGGGCCCTTTTCATCTAATAGTGTTTCTATGGCAACGCCATTCTCAACCTGGAAGATTCTACAACCCCTCACTTTGGCTTTATCCACATTGAGAGGAAAGTCTTATAAATCAGAAATTGAGACATAAATTTCTCTACAGGAAAAGAAAAAATAGTATTTTCCAGGCTAGAAGTTGAAAGAAAGAAAACAAAAACAAATAGCAAAATGTGTATATAACCTAGAAACAACGTTTGTCTCTATAGTACCCAATGGGATCCTCAAGATCAGTGAAAGGATGGGGAATCCAAGAGAATGTGAATGAAAGTCAATTCACCTTCAGGATCACCTCTCCTACTGGTCAATGCCAAATGAGTCACACCTTGAAAGGTTCCTTCACCTGAATTTGCAGGTATGCATTTTAACAACCTCAACTCTCCCTAACTTTTCAGGATTCCTAGAGCACACAAGCTCCATGCAGGAAAATATGTCAGTGCATATTTTCAATAAGAACCATATTAACCCCTTTTCTATTTAGATTATACTTAAAATTGCAATATGTTAGGGTAGGAAAACAAAAAGAAAAAAGGCCC
The DNA here is from genome assembly GCF_026419965.1 of Kogia breviceps. NCBI lineage: Eukaryota > Metazoa > Chordata > Mammalia > Artiodactyla > Physeteridae > Kogia > Kogia breviceps. The sequence goes on from NC_081320.1 coordinate 47,448,820, forward strand.
TTGATTCTTTACCTTAAACATTGTATTTATTCCTTCTCTTCATTTTTACTAGCCCTTAGGCAGATATCTCTGTAATGCTATGTAGCAAAATAACCAGTAATATGCAAAACACATCCAGCTTAAACATTATGACACAGCAGGCTATATTTACAGCTGGAATAATGCCCTTAGGAAGGAAAAAAAAATCTTGATGTGGCATATGCCCCTGAACTGATCATGACTATATAGTGACTCATACCCAAATATTAAGTACTTTCTAATTGTTTGCAGTAATTTGTCTTCAGGCAAATGCAAGCATTTCTATTAATACATCCTTTTATTTTCTTTCGAATTCTCTCTCATTATCTAAATAATGTCAGTCATTCTTTTCAATTCCAGGGAATAGTTTTTTTTAGGAGAACTTCTCTAGTTATCAAAACTGGAAAAGGTTCAACTAAGTCTAAGCTGGAAATTCACATCACTGAAATTTCCTTTTACCCCATAATCACCAAAGTTTAAAACCTGTTTCCTTTTTCTTTTATTGTTTTTATTATATACAAGTATGTCCAGTTTAGCTTGCTAGAGACTGTGAGTCCAAAAATGAAGCTAAAGTTCTCTCTTTGGAGTAGTAAAATGTGCTACTGATTAAATCTACCTGTGACCAACTACAGAGAGGCACATTTTTCTCATGCAGCTGGGGTGCAAATCCAGAAAGGTTTTTTTATTCAGGGCCTATTCTACTCTTCTAACAAACAAATGCTGAAAGCCCTTTCAAAGGCAGCTTTTTTTAACTGAATAAACTCAATGAAAAGATTGACCCATATATTTGAAAAAGAAAAAAAGATAGCAATTTGCTTTCCAAAAGGTGTATGAGGTTTTATAATATACCTCGGGCATTTAAAAAATTAGTTTCTTTTTACAATTTGCTAATAAATTGTGATTGCTATTGTTTTAATTAGCCAGAGTTTCAGTTGCTCTTTTGTATTTAGCAAGATTTCATAAAGGATCTCCTGGATAAGTTGCATTAATCATATAGCAAGAATGTGATCATCTAAAATTTGTACACAGTCTTCCAAATGAATTGTGCATCCCTAAAGACCTCTCAGAATTTGAAATAAATTTGCTAAAGAATTAACACTGAGATAACAGTAGTTACTTACATTTGGACAAATAATAATAAAACTCTTTATACGTTTTCTCATGGTATTTATTATAATCGGCTCTTGACTATAAGTATTACCTAAACAGTTTATGCATTCTTTCAAGAAGTATAATGAGACAAGGAGAAGGCTGTTCCTTATAACTGGAAATCTATCTACTCTTGCAATTGGAGAAGAGGGACAGAAGGGAATCTTTCTCATTGGAAGAAGGAAAGGGGGAGAAAATTTAAATATATCTCCTCACTTTGCTTTTTAGATGATATTATGAGAGTTTCTGCTTTTTAGAGATCATTATCATTATCAATATTTTTGTATGAGCACATGGCAGTGGGGTGGGGAAGGAGGGTGGAAATACCCAATGGAAACCAGGAGACAATGTCTATGAGCATTCTTAGAATGCCAGGGAGACGTGGACAAATGGGTTTCCCCCTCAGGGTAGTGGCACAGGCCAGCACCGACCCTCAAACTGAAGGAAATTAGCCGGACCTCAAAAAATCAGACAGTTCATGAATAATTTCTGTTGCAATTGCCCCAATAATATATGGACCACAAAAAGCATTGCAATGCAGGTAAAGTCATGCTGGCTGTTAAAAAGCATTTTGTTGTTGTTGTTCTTTTTTTATTTTTAAAGAAAATAATATAGCTCTTGGCAAGGTTCTTCACAAGGGTACGACCTAGAAAACCAGGAAATCTGGTGGATGAATAAAAGAACTTGCTTCTTCTTTCCTGATTCTGTCTGAACGAATATTTGATTATATTTTCTTCAGGGGCACCTCAGCTTCGAGTGAAGCCAAAACTCCTTTGCAGATTGAAATGGAGGCTGACAAAGTCTTTTTTTTTTCTGTTAGTATAGGAAATAGAGTTTGGTTGTGACTTCAGGGTCAACCTGATTTTGTCCCCTCCCCCGGCTCATCCTCAGGTTAGATCAGGTTAGCTGGTTGGCTCCAGTGATGAAATATCAGCACGGCTGCATCAGCACTTTTGCCCAATTGTCACTTCTTATCTCCCGCTGACTTTAAATGCCCTACTATTTATTCTTCATGCTATGCCCTCTAGACCCTAGTCCTTCCCCTCCCATTCAGTGGTGGTCAATAATCCTCAGCAGCAAACTTGCACAAAGCAGATCTCAAACTATCCACATAAATGCAACAAGTGTCAGGCAAGTAAGGGCACCCGAATCAGGTTTCAGGTCAACCGAACATGATGTTAAAATCAGCTAAACCATCTACATCTTCAACTAACTACCAGTATTAACCATCCCTAAAGCCGATTCCAAAACTATCAGCGTAATCTAGTTACTGTTTGGAATCGTGGTGGAAAGAAGAAAAGGAAAGAAACTATTTTTTAGTTAGTGCTGCTGCTCTCGGTTTTTATTTTATTTAGGGATGCTGGAAAATCTGGGTTAATTTATAGCCTCGAGTATTATTGGAGGCACAGCCTCTGTCCAGAGGAGCTGAACCAGTTTGGTCTCCCACATCCTCTGTTTGTCTCCCTGTATCAATATAAGTCACTGAGGAACATGGCTTTGAAAGTGGGTGAGGATGTGAGAGTCAACAGGTCTGGACACGTTAGTGACAATGCAGAATTAACTTTGATACTGAAGAAAATCAAATGACTTTAAGAAAAGCAAACGATGCTAAAAACAGTAACATAAAAGGTTGGCTCCTAACATTTCTTTAAAAAAACAAGATTTTTTAACATTCATTCATGTTAGGCTAGTCTATGCTAGTCTAAATGTGTCCTTTGTCCCTAATATTGAAAGTACCCCTGGCCAACAATTTTGTTGATTTTTAATATATTATTTTACCCATAAATCTTCATTTCATCTTCTTCCTTAGGTCATTAAATCAGTATGCACTTCCAAAAATATTCACCAAAATATTATGATTATAAATATTTTGAACATGAAATCCATTCAGAACAATAACCAAACAAAACAAATCCCTCGGTGGCATAAAGCCCCAAATCTCCAGTCTCTCACATCTCCAGGAGAATTCCTGCAGTGAAAACAGCAATACTCACACAGACAATATAAACTGTTACTTGGCTTGAAAAGTCACAAGGGACTACACAGGAAGAGCTGACTCTATATTGCTGTTTTCCTTTACAGTTCTAAATACAGGGACAACTTTCACTGTGCAGCTCTGACTCAGATGAACGTTTCATAATGGCAGCCAGTACATTCAAACCACTTAAGAGCAAATTATGTGAGCAACCTGCCATTGCAACAAGATTTAAATCTTTGCAGACCATTCGCCATGAAGGTCCACTAAAGCATTGGAAGAAATTAAGTCCTTCTCTCTGGGGTTTGTCTGACTTTGTTCTTAGTGGGACCTGGTTCTAGGTACTTAAGAGTCACACTGAGAAAAACAACATCATTAACATACATACTTAAAGTCACAAGTGCACATGAACTCCTAAACCTTATAACTTACAAAAGTGAGCAAAATCGCAATAGCAAAAACTCCTAATTTGGGGTATGGATCTAGGAAACAAGTGCTAACACCTCTGTAAGAACTGTGGGCACACAGTGATTTATGAAATATTCCAAGTCCAGAGGGATCATTTTTCCCCCCTTTTTTCTATCAAAACTGGTTCATTGTCCATATTTAGTTTACATATGTCATTTAGAATCCACTTACTGTTAGATGCTGGAACAGCCACGCCCTCATGATATTTGTGGCTACTTTGGGAAAGATGCCACGCTTTTTGTGACGCTTTTTGTCCTTATCTGGATCATCATCGTCACCTGTGCTGGGGGAAGCTACACTGTTGTCCAAGCCATCACCTGCAAACATAGTGAATCAAATTTTGACTGATGCTACCTTAACATGCTTTATTCAAATAGAATGCCTTTGGATATAAACAAAACCAAAAGAGCAATATCAATGATTAATAGTTTATTTGGTACTCTTTTCTTTCTTTCTTTTTTTTTTTTTTTTTTTTTAAGACAAAGAGAAAGAACAAGGCCTAGGCTCAAAAGTAGTCAGGTCTAAGGAACTTCTTCCAAAGAACATTGGAAAAGGTCAAAGGGAATGGAGGGGAGTATCCCATCTCTTTAGTTGCTTTGTTGCCATGGTAATTATTCAGATGTGGATAGTGGAGACATGTTAAGTGTAACTCCTACTGGGGAGTTAAATATGGTGGAAACCATGAGCAGAGGTGCTGTCCATGCCTGGGTATTCAAATCCCACATAAAGTCATTGATGTCAACTTGTGAGCAGATGCATTTAAGACATCAACTATTTCCATAAGTGATCTATCTTAAGACTAAAGTAGGCCATGGAAATGTAGGTAATCCATCATATAAGCAGTCTGACATACGAATGCTTCAAATAGAATATAATTTTTCTTGTCAGAGAAAGAGAGCATAAAGTTTAGTAAGGGAAAAACTCTTGAAATCGATTTTTAATGAGAAAACAATGACTATTTAAATCAAATAAAGTGATGTTAAATGAATAGTCAGTTGGGATTGTACTCCCCTAATAATCCAGGCAGTTTCTGAAAAATTTCTTCTAGATTTAAATTTTTCTCACTGAAGAGTCACCTCCTTACACATTCCTATACACTGGATACTATTTTTCCATTGATTTTTGTTGTAACATTTAAGTTGTTTCTTCTAGATAATTTTTTGGCTCTGTGACACAATAAGATAAAGAATGTAGTATTCCTTTTAAAATGGCATATTGAATAAGAAAAAAAAAAGTGAAATTTCAGTCCATATAATCACACTGTCCAAAACAAGCCATAAGGTACAAATGGAAAGTAAACACTTGGCGTTTAGGCACAAATGTTAAAAGGGAAAACAACAGTGGACTATACATACTACCCTAAAAAGTAGCTTAGCTTTTGTCAGACTGGTACCCCAGCTCTCTCAGTGGAAACTACTGGCTTTTAAAAAGGGACAGGTTGATCTGGGCCCAGAAAGAAGAGCTAGAGTGGCGAGACTTAACAATGAAGCTAGCACACTCCCTGGGTTCACTGGGAGACCTGTGCACATGGCCCAAAGAACTCTGGTAAGACTGCACATGGCAACTAGCCTCAGAATCCTTTGGAACGTTTCATGAATTTCTGTATTCCTTGCTTCTTTTATCTAAATATCCTACACACAAAAAGAATTCTCTATTTTTAAAACAATTTTATTGATAGTTGATTTACAATGTTGTGTTAATTTCTGCTGTACAACAAAGTGACTCAGTTACATATGTACATATATATATTCTTTTCCATATTCTTTTCTATTATGGTTTCTCACAAGATATTGAAGAATCCTCTATTTTGATTTCAGTTATTTCAGTCGAATCTAAAGTAGTTAGGTTGTCATTAATCAGTTGTTCTTAACAGAGTTCCCTCAGGAAACTCCAACCGCCACCCCTCCTCCCAAAAGAAAACTGCCCCCTAAATTACCTTGACTTGTACTGAGTTGAAGTTTAAAAACTTTGTTGGGTGAGTGACAGACTGATTTCGACATTTCTGCTAGGATGACAGCATACGCCACAAACACAAAACTTTTGCAGAACTTTTCGGTTGAATTTTTATCAAATTAAAATCCATAATTTCATTGTATTCTATGTTTTGTTGACAAAAATCGTATATTCTGTAAAAGGTCCATGGAATCATGGCTGTGTTCTCAGTGAAAAAGATCATAATGACCCACAATTCCCAAGCCCTCACTGTATCAATGAAGAAAGTACTTGTGATCCTGCTGGATGATTTGCTCAAGGGGGATGGTCCAGGCAGGATGAGACACCCACATCCCTAAACCAGTACTCCTTCCACCGTACCACACCTTTGATTTGCATACCCAAGTGTTTTATAAGGGGTCTCCTTGGATTTGCCTAATAAATTCTTAGAAAGTCCAATATTTAAAGAGGCTTTTTATTCAGAGAAGCAATTCACCATATAAAATAACAATTCATTAAAAAAACATGAGAAAAGAAACCAACTCAAAAGCATTTAAATTTTCAGTGGGCTAATCCACTTTCAATATGCAATAGGTAACCAAGGAAAAGAAACATATTACTTGATCACTGATGAAAAAGCTTCTGACCTAAGGACACAGTTTTTCACCACCTTGCCCATGATTATTTCCAACCTTAAAAAAAAAAAAAAAAATAGCCTTTCTCTCCATCTCAAAACCCCTTCAGATTAATTTAGCAGGCAATGCCTCGAGCCTGCCTTGAAGAGAATTCATTGATAATTTATGGAAATATCTACTATAATCCAGCGGAGATGACTTTTTTCCAGCTTTGTGCATCAATAGATAATCAAGGCCTTAAAGCAGCCTTAGCTTCCCATTACCTCAGGCAAAAGAATTCCTGAAAGCGTGCCTTGAGGGCACCTGAATTATATACTGCATTAGGAGAGGAAGGCTTTCTGCATTCCACGTGTAACACTCACCAGAACCTTTCCTGTTTATTTCTGCCATATGAAAGCAGAAGCATTAGGAACAGAATTGTTTAAGTGAAGACTTATGTAGATACAATGGAGAAACCTTTCAAGCAAGAGCCAGATCAACCCCCTTCAGTCCCTGGCAGTGACCTCTCCCGAATAAAAGGTTTCTATTACATCATTAGCTCAAGCCAAAAACAGCCTTGGCTTAATGCTCAGTTTGTTCTTCCTACTGTTTTTAGGCAAATACAGCTACTTTACTCCCATCTGGGAGGGAAATTACACTGCTGGGTTGTAATCTAAGACAAGATTTTCATTGGAAGCAAATGCTTTCAATCCAGTGTAAATACTGGTGCATGTTCAGAAAAGCCTAAAACAATAAACCCTGCTCCTTCCCGACACAAGTTAGGGAAATGGAGAGGATGGGGAAGGAGGAGAGCATAATAAAACAGACGATTCTCAAAGCAAACACTTTCATAGATTTTAATAAATTGTTTAACCTCTTCCACTTTCTAAAATGGAAAATTGATCTCGAAACGTCTCCACCTCAGAGGAAAGTCTCAATGGTCAATTGTACCTTGCACATTTCCATCCACTCTGCAATTTGATACAGTCACCTCTCTGCGGTCTCTAGAGGATTTATTTCCTTTTTATTTTCAAGATCACTAAACAAACTTGGAGGACCGCCGGCTGACCACACGGCAGCAGGCAGCAGCTCTGAACCACATTTGTAAAATGTCAGCAAGTGACTTCATTCCTGGAGCTGACTTCTCCTGCCACCAAATGAAGGCAAACTGAAAAGGTGGAAATAATCATAAAAATGATGCTAGTCCATAAACAAGCTTACAGCCTCATTAGGATAGCAGTAGGCTCCAGTGGGTGATTTATGCTCGTTTTGCTGATGCTATGAGGAAATGCCATAGGGCGACTTTAGCCAATTGCTAATGGGTTCTGACAGCTTCTTAGCAACTAGTGCAAGCAACATTGTGGCGTTTGCTAGTGACAGAAACCGAAAATGTCATATTATCTGCCCATGTGTCATGAAGTCCGTGTGGCAATTAACTAGCAGGCCAGTGACTGAGGGGCCAGAGGCTCCTGAAAATGGCCTTTGGCTATGCAGAGGCAGCCAATGGGCGCTGAGCCGCACACGGGCCACATTCTAATGCAGAAAGCTACTTCCCTGCGACTTCCCTGGCTCTGATGAGACTGGGCCACTCAAATTCCCCCTCCTCCGCTCACTGAAGTGCCACCCCGGGCTCCCTTCTCTCTCTGGGCACTGGCTCCGGCGCTATTAGAAGACTCTAAAGTGATCTGCTTTGATCGGATCGTCCAAATGGCTCCTTAATTGGCACTACCTGTTTCTGTGCTCTTTGGACACTGGATTCAAAGGTGCCAGCTATTTTTCTGCTCTCTCACAAAGGAGTCCAAAAGGATTTCAGATCACTGAAGCAGACTCCTGGCCTGTCAGATGGCTGGGAGCAGAGGAACAAACTCTGGGCAGCCACAAAACACTGTTTAAAAAACACCAGGCTTCTAATAAGCAGCGGGAGAATCCTGGCCGTACTTTTCAGGTTGCGAGCTCTCGAAACCATGCGCTATATGTCAAACTGTCAAACCTTTCAGCGTGGGCCATTTGCCCTTTCAAATAATATTTAAGAATTGTTTTTACAAAATTTTATAGGCCATGGTCTAGTGAAAGAGGCCAACCAACAAAGAAAGGAATTTGTACTACAATTCGTCTATGGACAATTTCTTGTGAGACCTGGGCCCGTCCCAGCGGAGCAAGGCAGGTGACCTGTGACAGCTCCCAGGCTGTCAGAGAGCTCAGATTTCAAACATGCTCAGCTCAAACATCCCTGGTCGCCTATTTAAGCATGCCCAGGCATTTAGACCGCGCTATCTCGTGCCTTTCAAGGCAGGATAAAGCGGCGTTTATCGTATTCAGGCGATTCAATGGGTCAGACTGACCGTGTCAGCGGGGGCTCCTTCCCGGCAGGTCAATGTCTGACTCCCATTTTCTCTCTCCCTCCTAACTCCCTCTCTCCCCCCAGGACCACCAGTCCCCAAAACCTATTCTGAGGGAGGCAAAAACAAAACCCCCAAAAGCGCCTGACATTTACATCACAAGGGCTGGCCAGGCACTTCCCGCGACGGTGGGCCACCAGGTAGAAATAAAATGGGTTGTCCATCAGAGGGTTCTTTATGCCACAGAGGCAAAACTCCTAATTAGGGAAATGAACTTTCAACCGCCAGGGCAAAAGAACATGTAAGGTTGTGGACCCTCCTGTTTTGCTAGAAACCAAGCTGGAAAACACCCCGCTTCAAGATCATTTCATTGACAATTTGGTAGCGAGACTGCATGGTTTCGGGTCACGTTCTCTCCCTAACCTTTACTTTTCTCCTCTTTGAGCATTTAGAAATAGAGTCTTTGTCCCAAAAATGTACCTAGACTCAAAAATCAAGGCCAGTTATAACCGTATCTTTCGATACTGAGTCAGTTCTGTTGTGCCTTGAAAGCTGTCTCAATGGTCAGTGCAAAGCCCTCCGAGGACTGTACAGTCCATGTTATGAGGCGGCTAAATTTTCATCCAATATTAAGGGTTTCTGTTTTCTCACATAGCACTTCTCCGTGAGAGAATATGGCCTTTCGTCCCTTAAATGGTGTGTAGAACATTCCCGCCTTTCTAGGGGCCCCCGGTGCAAACATCCCCTCGGTATGAGGAGGTCGGGTTTCCTTTGTAGTCGAGCTATCTGGGTGTGCCAGGTTGCTAGGAAAAATGTAAAAACTACCCCAAACCCACTTCTCCAGATCCTGGCTGTGTCTACTTAGCCAGAAGTCAGAGGGGATAATGTTTCTGTGTTATGTTAAGAGGATAAATGGTGAGAATTATAACAAGCTTTCTCAGGAACCGGCTAGAATACTTCAGAGGCTTTAAGGAGGTGTTTTGTCTTCATTTAGAATGCGTAATAGCTGCCAGAATGATTTTTCTGAAACACATATCTGATCGTATAACCCTGGCACTTAAAATCCTCTGCAGCTGCCCTTTGCCTTCAGGATAAAGGTCACACTTTTTAGCCTGGCGTAGAAGGCCTTTCGTGATCTCTCTCCGGGGTGTGTTTGTTTGCAGCCCATCTTCTGCCGGGTCCCCGGGGGCACTGCACTCGACGCCCCGCCCCCCCACTCCAATCCTGAGCCCACCTGACGTTCTCAGGATCTCACTACACACACGGATCTCTCACACCTCTTTGTGTTTCCCTGTGCTAGTCCCTTTCCCTGGCAAACTCCTCGGTGACCTTTTAGGTTCGGTTCAACTGCCATCTCCTATAAGGAGTTTTTGCTGGACTCTAACTCTCTTCAGTAATCCTCCCCCGTCCGGAGTGATTTTTCTTCTCCTGACATTCCTCGACCCAAACACACTTCATACTCTACTAGCACCGTTCATTTCCGTATATGTCCCCTCAACCTGATTACAGAATATTGTGAAAACAGGGACCTGGTCATACTCCTCACTAAGATTCTCTAGCCCCAGGGTTACCCCTGTGTGCAGGGTACAGACTTGTCCATTGCTTCTTCAGTGAATGTGTGAATGCATCTTTTTTTTTCACTGTATGGAGAAAACCGTAGTTTCAATTTCCCGCTGTTACAAGTCTTTTGGATACACACCTAAATGAAACTCTTGAAAAATATTCACCAATGAAACGTAAGAAAACATTTTAAAAAATGCATTCTCCAAAGCTGAGAAGTTTCCTTAGAATTTTTAAGCTCATCTTGGACAAGAGATGGACTAAGAGTTAAGTATCAGACTTCTTTATAACGTTTACCATAACCCTTTAGAAATACACCCCTACTCCCTGCAATCACAACTCAAAACTATTTACCCAACTAAAATTTCTTGCTGTTTCTCCATTTTTTCTGAGTTCACCTTTTTAAAAATGCAGCAAAAGTTATTTGTCTCCTTCTGCATTTTCCCCTGAATGAATTAATTATACCACTCCCCGCACCCTTGACACACCTCTCAGTTTTACCCTAGTAAAGAATCTCAGCTATCTCTAAGCAGACAATTTGACCCTGAGCTCAGACTCCAGACTCACACTTTCTAGATATGGTACAAACACAAAACTCTAGAACTATGGTTTTGCCAAGTCGTTGTGTCAGTCTTTCCCACAGCATTCCTCCACACCTGTCTCAGCAATTCTTCAGCAACAGGTTATCTGAGGACATTAATATCTGATACTGTTACAGATTGACATGTCACAGGATCCTAGGAAACATTAGAAAGGTTTTTGCAAGACAAATGAAAACATAATACAACCTCATAAGTCTTATTAAATATTTTCAAAATAAACAGAGTAAACTTTCTATATCTTCAAATCTGAGGCCAATAGACATATGTAATAGTCTAAACCCAATGGTTAACTTCTACATTTAACTTTAATTAGGGTTCTCTTAGCTCAGCCTCCCTTTTGTATCTCTTCTCATCCTGAGGTGTTGAAGGTTTCCTTGTTTTTAGTTCAAAGGGATCTTCAGTTGATCAGAGGTAAGCACACTCTCATATATTTTATTTTACCACCATGGCTTTCCTGAAAATGTTGAGGTAGTTCCTTTGGAAACCAAGATGAGGTGTTGTTGGTACCTGCCCTGGCAGTGTTAAGTCCTAGACAATGGCACGGATCGAAAAGATGGAGCTAAGGTGAACAGGGGAGAAGATTAAGAAGAGCAAACTTTAAATAAACATATTCTTGGCACTTATAAAAAGAAATGTCTAGCTATGCTTCCAAAGGTTGGCTTCACAGAGATTCGCTATGAGGCTTTTCCTTTCTAGTTGAATTTAGGCTTGTTAAACAGTGACAGATATTTGTCAATAGTTAACCACTGTGGAATGAGCTCACAGCCTCACTCTGCCCTTTAGTGGACTCCTGACATCACAGAAACCCCAGGGAAGAGATGAAGAATCAGAGCCTGCAGTCAGGAGCTCTCTCTATGAACCTACTGCCCCCTTTTCTAAAGAGTAAATATAGCACTTAAAAGGAGCTCTGGGTTTCCCTGGTGGTGCAGTGGTTAAGAATCCACCTGCCAATGCGGGGGACACAGGTTCGAGCCCTGGTCTGGGAAGATCCCACATGCCATGGAGCAACTAAGCCCGTGCACCACAACTACTGGGCATGCGCTCTAGAGCCCGCGTGCCACAACTACTGAGCCCACGTGCCACAACTACTGAGACCCACGTGTCTAGAGCCCGTGCTCCACAACAAGAGAAGCCACCGCAATGAGAAGCCACCACAACGAGAACCCGCGCGCTGCAACAAAGAGTAGCCCCCGCTCGGCGCAACTGAAGAAAGCCCGCGTGCAGCAATGAAACCTAATGCAGCCAAAAATAAATAAATTAATAAATAAGCCCCCCCCAAAAAAAACAGTAATTCTAAAATAAAAATAAAAGTGAGCTCTGGATATGTAACCACCTTTTGTACAACCTGTCACTCCTACCATTCATTCATTCCTTTAACAAAAATGTACTTAATTCTTACTATGTCCCAAACACGAATGCCAACCCTCTAGAGACACAAATGGTGAACCAAACCAGGAAGAGTCCCTCTTTCTATGTGCTTTCCAGTTAGAAGGCATAGACATTAAACAAAATAGTCACAGCAATAAGCGTGCAACTGTACTCCATCAGAAAGAAACATAAATCTTTGAGTGTGTGGAACAAAGGACATTGACTTAGGTGGGAGTGATCTGGAGCAGATGTCTGAAGGGTAGAGAAAAGTCAGTTAGGTAGAGTGGACAGTCTAAAAGGGCAGAGGGCAGGGAAAGTATTGCAGGTCATTGGAATCACATGTACAAAGGCCCTGCCTGTCCGGGGGAAGCATGAAACAACCACAGTACTGGGACCAGGGAAAGCAGGACAAGATGAAACTGGAGAGGTAAGAGAAGCAAGACTACACAGGGCCTTGGGGGCCATGGTCAGGATTTGGGTGTTCACCCCTAGCTTTCTAAGAGTTGTGACCTATACGTGTATTTCCGTGGGGTCATCAGTGTCCTTTCCATTGCATGCCCTGATACGATATAAATTTTACCACATAAAGCCTCATCCTCCAGTGTCTCTTTTAGTTCCACCTAGCAAATCCCTACTTTCCAAACCAAGACTGGAGAATGAGGGACAACGGACGAGCTATGAGTCTATTCAGGTAGATCCCAATTTAGGCACCGATTATATTCTGAAGTTAATTTGTAAGCAGGTCTCTTGGCCATTAGAACAAATTTTCACATAGAAGTCTGTTATGAATGGTGATAGTTTCCAATTCTTGTTCATCAAAAGCCAAAGTAATTCATTAAGTGAATGAAGTTCTAACTGACATGGGAGCCCTGGGTTCAGGAAGTCAGAAAGTGCAAAAATCAGGAGGAAGATGAGTTCCTTCTCATATTTCTGTGCATAGAGTCAGCCTAGGAAAATATTAAAATATATATGATTGCCTTTAGTACCTCTTTTTCTGTGTCTCTCCTCTGCTACATAGCTTTCCTTTCCTGGAGTTTCCAAGTATCCCAATGTCTTGTAGAGGCACTTGGCCTCCCAATTATGGTCACATCACCTGGACCGATTCTATTCCTGCTATGAATTAACACTCATAATCTCCCGCCAATCACAATACCCAGCCTTTAAGTCTACTTGACCTGAGCCAGAGTTTAGGTAGCAAGCAACCTGAAAGAATTAATTCGGACTAGGAAATGAATAACTGATGCCTCCCTCACCTTCCCAGAAGTACTGGCATTTTTAAAAGGTTTGTTAATGTAAATGAATCTTTAGTGGCAGAATTTCAGGAAGAGAAATAAAGTGTTTAAAAATACGGAGCTTGTGTATTTTTGATCAATGGATGCCAATCTTTCAAAAAAGCCCAGTGTCACTTTCCTAACTGATGATTACATCCTGCTATCCCCTCCCCACCCCAATCCCCTGCTTCTATTTGGGAAGTCACATGCTTCTGAACACCCCACGGTTTCTCACAGAAACTGTGATGGCAGTAAATGCATCCTGTAGATGTAAAGCATGGAGGACAGGAGTTAAGAAATCCAAGTTGGACGTGTGTGTGTGTCTGTGTGTGTAGGTCGTTCATAATTTGGGTGTTTATAACTCGGGGAGGATTGCCGGCCTGTTGAAATACATTGGGAATAACTTTCCCATAAATCATGCATTCTCTTAAGCTTCTATCTTCATTGTCAACTCAAATCATGCATGTAACTGTGTGAAAACTATGGAAAGAAATATATTAAATAACCGAGACCCAGAATGAAAATATCTGCTGGATTTTTACAGAATACAAAAAATTTTTTTTGTTAAAATTTTAATGTGCAGTTGATGGGATTAAAGGAAGAAACTGGGCTTTCTAAATTCATGGAAAGTAAGATTGTCAGTTGGACTCAATCAATAATCATATTTATAGTTTACTTCAGGTTTAGTTTATCTAAGTGTTCGTACAAGTAGAGTATCGTGGACAGATAAAACATACACCAAAAATCAGATAAATTTTCCACTTTTTTTTCTTAAATCATTGCACTTTGTTCTTTTGAGATAGGAATATCTTTTTCTAGTAATTCAATATGACTTTTTGACTTGAATTCCCCTCAGGGGAACAACAGCAAATTAGTTGCCTTCACACAGAGGACAAATAGCAATGATGAATAAGAAAGAAGAAAAAAACACATATTTTACTCATTTTTCATCCATTCAGCATTTTTTTTTTTTACAACTAAACACCATGGAAAATCCCTGCAAAAACAGCATAACTTCTTAAAAGTCTTAGAAACTTCAGGATGTGCGTCACTGCAAAATATTACTGAAATCTATGTATTTATACTAACAATAAAACAAAATGGAAATCCCCGACCTTTTTCTAAGAAACAAACAGAATACAGTTCAACTGCAAAGGTAAAACAGTATAAAACCATAAACTTTTGTTCTGAATCAACATCTTAGAAAGCATTTTAGGACCCAGTATTTTGCCTATTTTTTTAATATTACAGTAATGTATGACAAGTTCATGGCTTGAAATATTCTCCCCCCAAAATATCAAATATATACTAATGAATGGTCACAAAGTTCTATCTAACCATGAAAATTAATGTTTTGTCAGTAAAAAAAACAAAAACACCAAAAAACCACAAATGCCACCCACACATGGGATCTTTTTTTTTTTTTTTTGTGGTACGCAGGCCTCTCACTGCTGTGGCCTCTCCCGTTGCGGAGCACAGGCTCCAGACGCGCAGGCTCAGCGGCCATGGCTCACGGGCCCAGCCTCTCCGCGGCACGTGGGATCTTCCCGGACCGGAGCACGAGCCCGTGTCCCCTGCATTGGCAGGCGGACTCTCAACCACTGCGCCACCAGGGAAGCCCCCTATACACACACACTTTTACACAGACAGGATAACATTTATTTATCAAAGAGCTCACTTCAACAATTATATAGGATACAGTTAAAAGTAGGATTTTAAAAATATTTCTAGCATAAATATTAGAAGTAGTGGGTGACTTCCCTCATGGTCCAGTGGTTAAGAATCTGCCTTCCAATGCAGGGAACGTGGGTTCAATCCCTGGTCGGGGAACTAAGATCCCACATGCCACGGGGCAACTAAGCCCGTGCGCCGCAACTATAGAGCTCGTGCGCCGAAACTGCTGAGCCTGCCGAGCCTGCATGCTCTGGAGATCACGCACTGCAACTACTGAGCCTGCAGGCCGCAAGGAAAGATCCCATGTGCCACAACTAAGACCCAACGCAGCCAAAAATAAATAAATAAATAAATAATTTTTTTCTAATGTTAAAAAAAAAAAAGATTAGAAGCAGTGGTTCTCAATTTTGGATACACGAGGAATCACGTGGTAGCTTTACAAATGCTGATGCTTTATGCTATACCGGAGAACAATTAAACTAGTATTTTGGAGGGTGAGAGTCTGGCATTAGTGAGTTTTAAATCTCCAAGATGATTAAAATGTACTGGATTAGAATCACAGATTAAATGTGGTAAAGCTCACAGACTTCTCACAGAGAAATGACCAAAAGCGCCTTAATCAGAGAACTGTTATATTTATTTTAGATACAGTTTTTAAAAGTTTACTCATCTGGTTTCCTGCCTTATAGTTTGTAGGCTGAAAGCTTTGTAAAAATATAGGATGATGAAGAGGCAAAAAATAAGCACCTAAGAAGCATAGCACAGTAGGGCCCTTTAGCATTGGGGAAAGCAGCCCTATGAATGCCAAAGAGGCTGTATAAACAGGAAAAGATATGGTGCAGGGCCATAACTCATGGACCTTCTGACTTTCAATTTTCTTTAAGTTGTTTATAATTAGATATGATAGGGCGTATGTGTAGTCTGGGAACACTTTCATTAAAAATGTCCCTAAATTTTTTAATATTTAAAAAAGTAGGAGGGCTTCCCTGGTGGCACAGTGGTTGAGAGTCCGACTGCCGATGCAGGGGACACGGGTTCGTGCCCCGGTCCGGGAAGATCCCACATGCCGCTGAGCGGCTGGGCCCGTGAGCCATGGCCGCTGAGCCTGCACGTCCAGAGCCTGTGCTCTGCAATGGGAGAGGCCACAGCAGTGAGAGGTCCGTGTACCGCCAAAAAAAAAAAAAAAAAAAAAAAAAAAGGTAGGATTCTGTTCATCTGGACCACCTCACTCTTGAATGACTCCAGATAAACCAGGATAAGGTGTCTCCATTCTGTAGGAACTCTACCCCCATGTTTGCCCTCTCTTCACTAGTCTGTGTGGCTGGATGGGCAGAGCCTTTGCCATGAGCACTGTGAGATGGTTAAACGTGGGGCACCAGTCCACCCTGACTTGCCCTGGCTTCCTGGGGATCTTCCCTCCAGACACTCATGGGCACTGTCCTCCTCATTCCCTACTGATGCCCTTTTATTCTGCTCTGAGTTTATAAGGAGGTATGAGGTAAGGTCATGGTGTATGCAGGAAGGGCACCAGGGCAGCTGAAGGTGGATCACTGTGTATGAGAGAGTGGGACTCACCTTCTGGGGCAGAAGTTGGAGCAAGAGGAAATGCCCCGGGTCAAGGAGGAAAAAAGAGATGATACTCTGCACAGATTTCTTTGCACGCAAAGTCAAATGGAATGAGGTTGTGAAATGTAGATTAGCAAGTCTTTGGGGAGAATGAAGAGATATTAAGTATAGTTAGCAGGAAATGGGCAAGAAAGAAGTTGGGAGTTCGAAAAAAAAATGCAAGTTATTCTCTTATTTTAAGCCATCTAAAAATCCAACAGTCCCTGAAAGAAAAGGTTTGAGAATTGCTGGCCTGTGTCTGTGACGACACCTAACTTTCTCTCCTCTGATTATCCAAGGCCCCAGTTCTTTTGTAGATTTGTGGTGCCACACACACCAATCACTCAGTTAATTAGGGACAGGCGCCTGCCGTTCAAAATCAGCACAGTCTGAAAAGTGGTGACTTGACTTTGGTGGGCATAGCAAAGATAAAACTTTTTAGAGCAGTGCCACCCCAACTTTCATGCATATTACATAAAACACCAGGGATCTTGTTAAAATGTAGTTTTGGATTTAGTAGGGAAGAAGCCTGAGATTCTGCATTTCTAACAAGCTCCTAGGAGCTGCGGATGCTGTGCTGCTGGTCCAAGGACCACAAGCTTCATCCCAGCAAGGCTCTGGAGCGTCTTCCCCCATAGGCACCTAAAGCCAGCAAGTCTGCTGGGTGCATGCAGATGCCTAGCTATAGTGCAAGATGCGGACAGCCTCCTGTCCCTCCACACAATGAAATGTACCTGCACCCACTGGACAAGGCTGAGGGCAAGGCTGTTCAGGTCCTCATTTGAGCAGGCAACCCACTGACGGGAGTATGGAAACAAGCCAGGATGTCTCCCACTGGTGACTCATATCTGCAAGTGCTACTGCCGTCTTCCTCATCTCCTCAGCAAGTACTATACCTCACTTCTTGTCTCCTATGTTGGAGGTGTTCTAAGAGAATAGTTTAGCCTCTGGAGTTGGATTGCCAGGTTCATAAAAGTCTCATTTTCCCCATTAATAGTTGTGTGACCCTGGGCAAGTTATTTAACCTCTCCAAGCCCAAGTTTCACCCCTTTAGAAAAAATGAGCATAGTAATAGTACTTATACCTTAGAGGTATTGGCAGGTGAAGTAAAATAAGCTGCCTTCATATCTATAATGGAGTATTACTCAGCCATGAAAAGAAACAAAATTGAGTTATTTGTAGTGAGGTGGCTGGACCTAGAGACTGTCATACAGAGTGAAGTAAGTCAGAAAGAGAAAAACAAATGCCGAATGCTAACACATATATATGGAATCTTAAAAAAAAGACAAAAAATGGTTCTGAAGAACCTAGGGGCAGGACAGGAATAAAGACGCAGATGTAGAGAATGGACTTGAGGACACGGGGAGGGGGAAGGGTAAGCTGGGATGAAGTGAGAGAGTGACACGGACATATATACACTATCAAATGTAAAATCGATAGCTAGTGGGAAGCAGCCGCATAGCACAGGGAGATCAGCTCAGTGCTGTGACCACCTAGAGGGGTGGGATAGGGAGGGTGGGAGGGAGGGAGATGCAAGAAGGAAGAGATATGGGGATATATGTATACATAGAGCTGATTCACTTTGTTATACAGCAGAAACTAACACACCATTGTAAAGCAATTATACACCAATAAAGATGCCTAAAAAATAAAAATAGTGGGCTTCCCTGGTGGTGCAGTGGTTGAGAGTCCGCCTGCCGATGCAGGGGACACGGGTTCGTGCCCTGGTCCGGGAAGATCCCACATGCCGCGGAGCGGCTGGGCCCGTGAGCCATGGCCGCTGAGCATGCGCGTCCGGAGCCTGTGCCCCGCAACAGGAGAGGCCACAGCAGTGAGAGGCCCGCATACCGCAAATAATAATAATAATAATAATAATAATAATAATAATAATAGTAAGTTACCTTAAGTGTTTAACTCCACACTTGGCAGTGGTGGCTCAGCTCAGTGAATGCTAGTCCCTGTGGTGACTTGCTATGGAGGACATTCTTTGAGCAAGGGGTCATTTATCCTGATCCCCTCACCCCAAGCAGGCAAACAATCATTGCCACTCCTGTCATGGTTCCTTCTCCCCCCATCCTGTTCTCATTCCCAGGAGCCAAACTTTTCCAAAACATATACACCCACTCTCCTAGCATGGCAGGTCCTTTTCCTTTTTTCTTTTCTTCTGTTTCCCCAAAGAACCCTGCAGTGACACAGAACTTTGTGAGCAGGCTTCAGAGTAAAACAGGTGAGCAGTGCAGCCTAAATGGTCCTATCACATGAAGCTGGTAGCCAATGGCTGAATGGTGGTACACTGGAAACAATTTTTATTAATATACATTCTCACTTCCCACACAAAACAGATTATGCCCTCCGACCTCTAAATAATATTTCTGTGGCAGTTGTCACTAGCAAAGGTTTTTGTTCTTGATTTACAAATATGGGGGAAAAGAAGTGCTATCATTTAAGAAAGTATCTTTATGGTCTAGGAAAATCAAGATGCCCTAAAGAATAAGAGGGCTAATTGTCAATTATAGTCCATCCCTTGTCTAGATAGTAAGAATAATAGTAATGATAAAAACTAACATTTACTGAGCACTTACTAGGTACTTGAAATGGTGTTTGGCCTTTATTTTCAATCAACTAATCCTCACCAAATCCTTAGACATTAAAGTTAAATTATCATGGTAAAAAAAATCAATTTCTCCATATTTTAAAAACCCTTTACATGTTATTGATCTTTCAAAGACTGTTTTCGTAGCAATAGAAATAACCCATATTTACTAACTAACGATTATAGGCTGCACAGAGAGCACATGCCATGCTAGGTGCTTTTCTAAATTATCTCATGTCATACTTGCAATAGCCCTAATGCACAGAAAAGGAAACAGACTGCTCTACAGATAAGGAAATAGAGTTCCTCATGAATCTGAATCCAGATCTGGCTCAAGGCTAAACCCCTAACCACTCTAGAGCTAGTCTCTCCATTTAACACTCTATTAGATAACGGTTATCTACTCTAGGTGTATTTCTTTAACCTCTAGAAAGATCTTCTAGAGCAGAACAGTGTCCTTTCTCATGGCTGCATGTCATCCACAGCCAGCACAAAGCCTGACCAATAATGTGGGCTTCATAATGGCTCCTCAATCGTATTCTTTCTACTGAAGTCACAGAAGGAAGAGACACTGAAGCAGCAATCTCAGAGTGCCATGTGAGTGAGTGTTCCTTAGTCAAAGGGATGGGAAAGGTTTAAGTATGAAAACCACCTCTGAAATGTACGAGGAAGAAACCAATTACCAAGTGTTTATGGATCTGGAGAAAGTACACAGGAATGGGAGGGCCTCAAAAATAGCCACATTGCAGAACAGTGAGGCACTCCCCTGAAGGGGCCTCCAAAAATTAAAAGAGAAAATCACACAGAAAAAATTCATAAGAGGGGTGGAAATTGAAGAATCAAAATGCAGAGGGGAAGCCCTGTGCTACCTAGAGCATCACCCCACAGAGGCCCCTGCCCTCTCCCAGGGCCTCTGAGTAGTCACCTACAAAATGACAGAAACGTCAATGCCTAGGACCTAAAACATGACAAAGCACACATTTCCTAGAATCACACCATGGTTTCCAAGTATCTCTCCATGTCAGAAGTCTGCAGTTCTGTTAGTAGGAAAGTTGGGAGGCAAGTGCCCTTTCTGGAGACGTCCGTACACTCTGAAACCGGGAGTCCACTCCGGGCCGGCATGGCCAGGCTGCTCAGCCAGAGGCGAGTGGGAAGGAGATGGATGGATCACAAGCTCCCACAAGAGTTGATTTTCTCTCATCATTTATGTATCAAAGAAAGGAAAGTCTCTCCTCTTGTGGGTGGGGGATAGGCAAGGTACGGAAATCCAAACAAGGTTGCCTCGTGGACACCAGCCTGGAGCAGAGGACCCAAGGGGGAGCAGCAGTCCATGCCTGTGGGGTTTTCAGTGATGATGTCACCTACATGCTAATCTGAAGTCTACTAGGGTCAGAAGGAAGTAGCAGAATCCATGAATTATTCTCATCCACTGAAGGCAGAGACCTTCCCTCCCACAGAAAGGGGGTTGCTGCTACAGCACCCTGCACCCTCTCTCTTCAACACCTTGTCCTTTCCTCTTCCTGAGCTCCTGTAGCTGCATCTACATAAACTCTACCTGGGACCCAGGTCCCCTTCTTGGTTTCCGAGACATTTATCCCACAAGACGGGAAGAGTCAAAATCGCCTTGATCCCTTGACACTGCCCTAGACCTAGATTCACAGGAGGAACTGCCAACCTTTACCTTAAGTCACCCGACCTACCCCCGCTCCTCATTCAGATACGTCCTCCAGCGCGGGCATGTCTCTGGATTCCCCACTCTCCTCCTGGTCCTCTTCTGGGTCTGGTCTTGTCCCCATCCACAAGCTGGCAGGAACCTCTATTCCCCTCCCATCCCCCAGCCCCTGTCAGCCTTCTTTCCTAGGGCTGAATACTGCTCCCAGCTGGAAGGGATCCTCGCCCTGGAAAACAGACCTCAGAAAGCCAATCCCAGCCCTGTGTAACTTCTGAGTTGGCCTAAGGCCTAGAATTCCTTGTTGCTGGTCCCACCTATCAGACTGGATATCCTGAAATTCTAGGCCTGAACTTGCTACACCCTTTGGATGCTGTATCTTGGACCATCCAGCTGCCTGCTCAGGGAGGAGCCAGCTTCTCTACCGAGGTTAGATGCTCCAAGCCCTTGTCCTTTTTTTTTTTTTTTTTTTTTTTTTTTTTTTGCGGTACGCAGCCCTCTCACTTTTGTGGCCTCTCCCGTTGCGGAGCATAAGCTCCGGACACGCAGGCTCAGTGGCCATGGCTCACAGGCCCAGCCGCTCCGCGGCATGTGGGATCCCCCCGGACCGGGACACGAACCCGTGTCCCCTGCATCGGCAGGCGGACTCTCAACCACTGCGCCACCAGGGAAACCCGCCCTTGTCCTCTTAATAATGCGGATGCTTCCGCCCTGCCCCAGGCTCCTCTTGCTGCCCAGGGGCGCTGTGTTGCTGAGATTCTAGCACAGGCCCTAGGCCCCAGCATGTCCTGCCTTCTTCTCATCGGGCACACCAAACAGGGAGACAGCCCCAAATCGCATCCATTCAAATCCAGATCGTCGGTGAGAGTATGATTTCCATATCAGACACCGAAAGGGTTATGGGAAACACAGCCGTCCTCTCTGCATCTCATTCATACCCAAGGAACTCTTCCTTCCAGAAACCTCAGTGAAGGAACTCCCCCAATGTCAGGCATCTCTGCAATATTTGGAGCAATGAGTTCCATCTCATGTAAGAGGGACAAACACAGGAAGAACAGGAGCTGGCACAAGGTACCAAGCTGGTATCAAGCTGGCCTGAGCAAAAAGACTGGCAGGCCCAAAGCTAGATATCTGTCCCCTCACTAGTCCAAAGTCAGGCATGTGATCAGGTTAAAGAAATATGTAACTTTAAAGAATCAGCTATGGGAAGATGATCTCCGTCAAGAAGCCTAAAAACTTCCAAGGCATGGAATGTGACTATTTGGGGCCATGTTATCACAAAAGAAAGGATGCAAACCGAAACTATGAAAGCTGCTCTGAGCGATCATGTTCATTGTCTCTCCTCTGTGCTTGCTTGTTTGCCTTATTTTTTTAAAGGGAAAGTGGGTGTTTTGAAGCTCTGCCTGGGCTATTTGACTGTGACACAATTGTTCCGGGTCTTCTTAAACTTGGCAGTGAATCGAGGGCAAATTCCCAGATGGTCACACAGTGATTTCACAACATCAGGCCACTATTTCTCATCTTTCCAGGTTCCCCCACCCTCCCCAACACAGGCACTCACGCCTGACCCAGAGGTCAGAGCCGGGGTCCGCCCTTCTAAGCCAGGCTCTCCTATCGGTGTCGTCTTTGTCAAGTGACTCCACTTGCTGAGTCCCCCTTCCTCAGTCCACAGTGGTAATAAAGAACTGGCTGATTCGAAGGGGTGTTGTGAGGAATGAGTGGGGTTCCACGTGCGAAAACTCTTGGAAAAATGTGAAATAGTGTAAAAATGCCCTTTCTTGAGGGGAACTCCTAAGACCCTCCAAGACAGAGGCAGATGCATGTTCCGTGCATCAACAATTATAGCTGATGTTCCACCATATTTCCATGGTCTATTTATCCTCCAGCCATTCCCACTATATTTGAAGTTTCTTGAGCACAGTCCGTGGGCTTGCTCACCACTGTGTATCCTCAGGGCCGCCCACTAGTAGGCAGTCCGTGTTTGTTGAATGAATGGCAGACTCAAATCCTAAATGTACGGAAATTAATTGAGAGTTAATGCAGGCGTGTGGCTGGGCGAGGGGCAGTCAAAAAGCACGTTTATCTTTACAGTTTTTGTTTCTCTACAGAAAAAAGTTCAACTTCTTGCCCTGAGTTAGTTCCGCCCTCTTCATATATATACGGAAAGTACAGCCTTCGTTATCAGAAAAATTTAACAAAGAATTTGGTTATATGTTCTGGGAGTTTGCAAAATCCTCATTTCTACACGAGGAGAGCTATTACAGATGCAACAACTGACTGTGTGGTTGATTCATCTGATGGGAAGGACAGGAAAGTCTGGGAACACGTCTTCCATCAAGCGACTCTCTTTTTGTCACAAGTAAACTAACGAAGTATGATCTTCATTGGTCTAGTTAAACCTGTATTTCTAGACAGCCCATCACACCACCACCTGTATACGCTGAAGAAAATAACACTTTCACAGGAAACAGTGAGATGGCTAAAGACCCATCCGAAGCCTAAATTCTACTCATGTTGCCACCAAAGGAAATACAGACAGATGATCCACTGTTATTTTCAATCTCTCTCTCTCTCTCTCTGCTTAAATTGGTCTGATTAAGTGATGGATGGGTCACTCAGAGTAGAAGCAGTTAAAATGATCATTTTACATTTAATGAAGAACATCCGTATTTTTAGCTGCTCTATTTATTAGAAAGAGCATTAGAGAGTGTCTTGACAGTGGACGGTGTGGTTTGCTGTTCGGAGAGTCATAATGTGCGGCCAAAGGGGGAATCAAACCGTCAGGAATACTTTGTTCCTGCTCATTTGAAGTGAATGAAAATTCACATCATAACAAGTGGGTATTCTATGTAACCACTCCACAGAGGCGATGTGAAGAGTAATTATAGCTTCTTGGCTTATTTTATTATTACTGATATGATGGTAGAAGAAAACCAAGATCATTTTCTAAAGATACAGTTGAAATGGGGAATTTACTTATAAGGAAATAAATACTACAGTACTAACAATTTTAATAAGACTTAAATCCCTCAGCTTTTAAGGCAACTCAGTGTCCAACACATAACTGTAAAATAAGGTACAGATATTACAGTTAGGAAGGCAGCAAGGCCCCATGGTAACCTGGGAGAGGAGGGATTATAATAGACAGGACAAAAGTATACCTTCCTGTCCAAATGGTAGCAACCACACCATTGGGAAAACGTCAGGAGAGATGGAGAGAGGCTTGGACCCCAGATTCAGCTCCAATTTATGCCTTCAAGATCAGACTATGGAATAGTAAGTACCACCATGTCTGCTAATTCCAGCTGCCTTAGGGTGCTGAGGGTAGCAGGCGATCTCTTAGACAAACTAGTTTTATGGAATTTGGGGTTTTTCTACCATGGGTCATATGCTGATGCGCTTGTGCTATATGGGCTTCTCTGCCGGCGACACGGTCCCAAAGTCCACCCCCAAAGTTTAAAGCCCACCTTAGTGGAGCACGGCTTCCTCTGATTCCTCTTTATGAAGATGAGGTATACCTACCGGCATGGGAATGGGTGACAACTTATCCAAAAGTAAGGGTACAGTAACAGCCCCCAAAATGTGTTCCACAACATAACCAAGAAGATGCAACTCTCCTTAGAGCAATGACACAAACTTCCAGTCTTCTGAATAGGTCAAAAGAAAGACTTTTCCAACTGATTACTCCAAATGACTAATAGTCACCGCATAACCCCACTTTTCACTAGCTCTGGTGTGGAACGTCTGACCATCAGATAGGACAGCCAGATCTACACAAACAACCAAGGAGCTCTTTCTCTCAGGGGGCCTCTGCTCTAGGGATCTCCAGGAACAAGCTGATGGGGGCTGGGAATGCTCAGCTCGGAATCAGCTGGAGACTTGCAGAAAGGAAGAAGCGTCTGCATTCTCCTGACACCCTTCTCCTGCTGGACCCGGCCAGAGGAGAGCAGCGATTTTCTTAGCTTAGTGCCCAGGAGGCAGTCTCTCAGAGGCAACCAAGTCAAAGAGTTATCGACCACGTTTGTGCAGTGTTGAACGCGGCAAATAGAGCTGCTGAATAGGTGATTAAGATCTCAGCGCTACATCCAGAGTCCCACTCTAAAAAGTTGTCAAAGAAGTTGGCATCCTGCACCCATGGGCCAAAACAACCTGCAGGCATCTTCTATGTTCTGACTTTCTCCTCCAGAACACATGGTATCGTGTCGATAAGGGCAGTGACAGTTCACAGGCTGAAAAGTTTATGGCTTCCTGGCAAGCTGGCTCCCTGTTCTGTTGTGGGAGGGCTGCAAGGGTATTGGGGAAGGCTCTCCAGCTTGTCTGTGCTACAGGGCTGCCCTGCAGCTGCCCTCCACTTGGCCTTCTTCCACTACACACACACACACACACACACACACAGACACACACGTAAGTTAGTGCTCACTCTTTTTGTGTCTTAATAAGCTACTTTCCTTTAGATCTTAATTCACTGTGTTACTAGAGATTATAACAGATTCATTATTAAATAGCTATAATATACTGTATTATATATTTCACAATACTGTTCACATTCTGGCACAATGGGTATTCTCGTCAAAAGGGTCATTTGAAAACAGAAATAGACTCACAGACATAGAAAACAAACTTATGGTTACCAAAGGGGAAAGAGGGGGGGTAGAGATAAATTAGGAGTTTGGGATTAGCAGATACATACTATTATATATAAAATAGATAACCAACAAGGATCTACGGTACAGCACAGGGAACAGTACTCAACATCTTGTAATAATAACCTATAAGGGAAGAGAATCTGAAAAAGAATAGATTTATATATGTGTGTGTGTGTGTATATACACACACACACACACACACACACACACACACACATATATAACTGAATCACTTTGCTATACACCTGAAACTAACACAACATTGTAAATCATCTATACTTCAATTTTAGAAAAGGGTCATTGGAGTGGTGTTAATAATTTTCTGCTGCAGCTTTCAGTGTATTATGCAACGAGTAGGCGACAGGGACTGGAATCAGTTGCTTCCATCATGGCATTAAGGGAGGGTACCAAGGTTTGCAAGTGAGTGTAGAGCCAGAGCTGTAAGTGGCTGTCAAGTAAGTTTTGAAAGCCAGAATTTGGTGGCCCCCAGCCATGCATTCTTACGGCATTTCTTGGCCTAACTTGATAGATTGATTCTGAAAACATGCACTAATTTTTAAAATGCAAAACAGACCTACTTGTGTTAGAGCCTGCACAAACAGAGGACTACAAGAGTGGAAACAGCATAAACAATGTTGTTTATATCCAAGGCCTGAGAAAACTGCTGTGCTTTCCTCCAAAATTGCAGGAAGTATCTGAGTAACCCCCATCCATTAAGGTGGAATAAGAACCATATTTTCCATAGGCATGGATAGAATTTTTCAGATATACTGACATTAAAGTATCTCAAAGCAGGAGCATAATTAATAAAGGATGATCTCCTCTAACCTGCAACTGAAAGCGCAGAAAATCCCAGCCACAAACAATGCTTAAAAGTTAAAACTGAGCCAAACACAGCAAAAGGGCAGAAACACTGACCATTTTCATTGTTCTCCTTCACTCTTGACCTCCTGTGAAGGCAGAGGCATATGGTTCCTCTAGCTGAGTAGCCAAAAGGGACTATTAGTGATTGCATCAAGAGTAACCAGGCTCATGGATCTGAGTGAGCCCTAGAGTTTTAGAATCACATTGGACTAGACCTGCTTTATCCCTTCTGTCATCAGTTCGCTTCCTTAATACATTTCTTCATTTTTGTGATGTTGTTGTAACAAAACTATATTTAAAAGCAAGCAACAGGAAGCTTTTACTTGGGAAGTTGAGGTTTAAGCACTCAGTGGCAAACAATGAACCGGAGAGATAAAGATGCCAGGCAAATGGTCGGGAACAGACCCTTGCTAGTTTCCTGCCAAAGTTGACTCGGGAGCATGTGTGAGGCCACGATATGGACTAACAGTGCTATTTTGCTTTTATTTACTCCAATTTATTTGTTCCTGTGAGAACCCCTATAAAAACAAAGTGTGGGGACAAACAATGGAAGCCTTGCCATCTCCTCCTTGCCAGGGCTTTTATTTTCCACATTATCAAATGTTTTCATCAGTGGAGCTCAGCCCATTCATTCAACTCTGAATCACGACCCAGATCATATTGCATTGTGAGGGGAAAAAACCCTATGTGTTGCCTGTATGAAAGAAAGAAAGAAAAAAAGATTGTTTCCTGATCATCTTTTCCCTTTGACACTTACAAACAGATTTGTGGTCCTTTGTGACACCCCACGATGGACACTATGCCCCCAAATAGTCAAGTAAACTGGGACATTTAAAAAAACAAGCTTGTAAGTCCAGAACAAAATTTTATCATCATCCCCCTTTTTTGGCCCCTTTCCCCAAACAGGTATCCATGTCAAAGGAGAGCTCTTGAGTCTGGGGTTTGTTTGACCTAGGTCACACAAAGGTCAAGCTTTTCACCAGTTGTTAACACAAAGCTTCCAGCCAACCCACCCTCCAAATCCGGCTACACAGTCTGTTTCCATCTGCAAATGCGCTATGCACATTGGATTTTTCTCAGTTTTTCAGGAACTAACAATCCCTTCACTGTGAAGTGGTCTAAGTGACAAATAAATAGGTCAGACACTCCTAGGCGCTGAATTTGCCAAATATGGAAAGGTAATGGATTTTGACTTTTTCGTTTTTAAAAAGGCTTTTTAAAGTGTTATTTTAAAACCAGTTGAACAGGTCTGCTTTATTCCTTTATTGAACTTCAAGGGATGCTGTCTCTTAAGCAGTTTTATGCAATCCCAACTATATTTTTGCTTCTCTGAAAGAGATCAATATTTATTCAGATTGATTTTTAAGATTTACATGTGAAAAATAGATAAAATTGGATCACATATAAACCAAAACTAATTCTGTCAACTCCCATGAAAGTCAATAAAGCCAAAATAAATTGAGCAGATTTCATCTACCTGCATTTGAGAATTGTTTTACTTCATTATTTCTTATAAACTTACTGAGTAGAAATTTGCTTAACTCTTATCCAAAGCTTCTCATACTGAAACAATAAGACTCTCTATGGAATATTTTGCATTCGAATATTATCACCAGGATAGCATATGGCAAACTAGCAGTAGGCAGTTTATCTTCATCCTCTTTGTAAGCTAAAATTAGCACAATGCTTTCACAGCATTCTACCCTTGACTCGGGCCAGGGTGATATTCTCCACAATGCCATGCTTGTTCCACATCCTGCCGCTTCCAATATTTAAGCAAATTGGTTGAAAGTTTATATGAACAATCACAGATACATTTTAATGCAATAAAACCCCAAAGCAACACCAACAATGAAAAGTAAACCAGCTATATTAGGAATCAACCTGAAAAACCTTCCTTCATCTGCTTCCTGAAATATATAATGTTTCACTACAAAGAAGTTCAAATGTTTACAGAGGCTAATTGTACCAAGTGGGATGTATATATAAGGCTCCAAAAGCAAGACACAATTACCTCCTTAGACAACTAAGACTTATTTTTCTACTTGTTTACCAGATTCAGTTTTTCTTGGTAATAGGGTCTTGATGCTAAAAATGCACTGTTGCTAAGAATTAAGTATGCACTTTCAGAAGATTAAATGAAGGTGATCTGCCCGTGGAAAGACCTTACTCTTTAAACAGGAAAGCAGCTACTGGCTAGCATTTTGAAAGGATTACAACACAAACAATGATTTTAAAAACAATGGAAGAGGTTCAAAAAAATACATCCCTTTTAGCTGGCCTGTAGAGTGTAATCTTCTGATCGAATAGTTAAAAACAAAAAACTCTAGGAAGAATTAACTTTAGGAAATCCAAGATTGGCAGGTAAGCAGCAAAGAGATATTTACATTAGGGATAGCAACACCTCTATCTCCTCTACCTCCCCAACTTTAATGCCGTTTATTAGGCCAGATGTTACACTAACAAGATTTTGCTGGAAATGTCACTAACCGCTACGGACTGAAGTTTCTATTACTGTGTGCTGGGGCAGATGTATTCAGCTTGTTAACAACAGATTCAATCCAGGATAACAAACAAATGCTGATACTGTCAGCTGTTTGTATCAACAGATAAAAAAAATTCTTCATCATTTGTTGAAAGGAGAAAAAAATAATTTCCCTAGAGCTCACTGTATATTTGACTGATTCATATTATTCTGATGTATACATTTTGTCAGAGGAAAAAGAAGAGAGAAAATCCTCTCCAAACCTTGTAAGACAACCTCAAACACGATTTAACTAAAACAATATTTCACTTGACCTAATACATTAATCCATTTGTCCCAGTCATTCCTAACCCACATCCCCCCCTCAACATAGAAAAAGTACACTGGGTGAGGGAGAGCAGAATGCAAACATTTAACTAAATAAAAACACTAAATAAATCAAAAAATCATTTACATAAAACACTTAGAAATTTCAGTAACAGCCAAATAAAGCAGTTATGTATTCCACATCTAATCAAAAAGCTGTATGCATTTAGACCTTTTCAGCTACATCTGTCTGTAAAAGAATCAAATCTAGGACACTAACTTGTACCCAGATACCCTGAAAACTCAGATATTGGGGATGAACTGTACTTTTTTTTTTTTTTTTGTGGTACGCGGGCCTCTCACTGTTGTGGCCTCTCCCACCGCGGAGCACAGGCTCCGGACGCGCAGGCTCAGCGGCCATGGCCCACGGGCCCAGCCGCTCCGCGGCATGTGGGATCTTCCCGGACCGGGGCACGAACCCGTGTCCCCTGCATCGGCAGGCGGACTCTCAACCACTGCGCCACCAGGGAAGCCCTGTACTTTTTTATTGTTATTATCAATACTATGTCCTAGATTCAGAATTTCTCCTCATGACCATGAAGTTATGTGGAATTTACTGACTTTCCATACATTTCAATCTATATGTAAATGTTTATTGAAGTTCTTCATTCTATCTAGGTTTGTACACAAAATTTCAACTTGGTTCTTAGAATTTCACTGTTTCAGAACTGAAGGAAAACACTTCAGTTACCTAGCCCAGCTCTTTTTTTTTTTTTATTTACAGAAGAAATTCCATCCCAGCGAGGTTGTGTGAGTCATCCAGCCCAGAGGACAGGGCTTGCAAACTCTTCAGTGGGGATGGCACCTAAGCGCCAGCACGCCAAGGACAGTGGTCTTCCCAGTCTGTCCTACATCCTCAGAGAAAGACACCTAAAAGTTCCCAGCAGGAAGCGCACATAGACAAGCATTTAAAATAGCAACTGATCACCATGAGCTGATCCTCATATAGAGTCACGTATTTTCCTGATATTTCATCATTTGTTTCCAAGATGCCAAAATAAGTAGTTCAGTGCTTTGATGGGGGAATGGAGGTATCACTGATGTATCCAAATCTCAGAAATGTATGGTTCCTTAAATATTCTTTTTATACTGTACTGAAGAGGAATATATAGTAACATATATACATATGTGTGTGTATCCGTGTACATAGACAAAGCAAATATGGCCAAATGTTAACAACTGTTGAACGGGAATGGCGAGTGATGGGTATTTGCTATACTATTCATTTTCTTTGTCTGTACATATGAAAATATTCTTAATAAAAAATTGGAAAAAATGCTAACAAATAATATGTGGGGGGAAAAAAATCTCAGTGCAATGTGCCACAAGTCTTGTCCTGTATTTTCCATTTTCTGTTAAGGGACATCCCTGTCTTTGGAGCGAGTCTCCCTGAACACCATCACTGTACTGTGCTACAACAGAACAGAGTCAGCACCGCACAGGGAAGAAATTCCTCTCCCTAAAAGGATCAGGATCATGTTGGTTGTTAGGAAACCACCTCTACTCTCTTGAAAAGGGATGGGTTTGCAACTAATATAAAAAACTCAGTAAGTCAGACAGAGAAGGACAAATATTATGACATCACTTAGAGGTGGAATTTAAAAAATAATACAAATGAATCTATATACAAAACAGAAACAGATTCATAGACATAGAAAACAAACTTACGCTTACCAAAGGGGAAAGGCGCAGGGAGGGATAAATCAGGAGTATGGGATTAACAGATACAAACTACTATACATAAAATACATAAGCAAAAAAGACCTACAGTATAGCACAGGGAACTATACTCAATATCTTGTAATAACCTATAATGGAAAATAATCTTAAATTTAAAAATATATATATATATATATAAATATATCTGAATCACTTTGTGCTATACCTGAAACTAACATGATATTGTAAGTCAACTATACTTCAATTTAAAAAATTCAAAAAAATATTCAAGCACCTAAGTGTGTCATGAGAGAGTGGACAGAAAAAAATTAAAATAGTCAAAATAATATGGGAACATATGTATATGTATAACTGATTCACTTTGTTGTAAAGCAGAAACTACGACACCATTGTAAAAGTTATACTCCAATAAAGATGTTAAAAAAAAATAGTCAAAATAGGAAATAGACTCTCTATGGTCTCATCAGAACTAGGCTACAACACGGTACATATAAAGAAGAGCAAGAAGAGACATAAAACATGAGGTGGGGGAGAGGGAAAGTGGGCAGTCAGCACCACCAGCAACTTGTAGGTGAAAGAAGTAGTAAAGCTGATTTGCTATAAACAAATAAAGACCTGCCTGTAAATCTGGTTTTGCCTCCCCATAACTTCCCAGACTTAACCTTTCCTAGTCACTATTAATAGGGCAAGAGATGCTTGGAACCTTACTTTGCCAACTGCAATTGCTATAAAGCTAGTCCTCAAGCTCCATATAATATTTGGTGAAATTTATCTATAATATGAAGGATTATCTTCCTGTATTTTTTTTGTATTTTTTAACTTCTTTATTAGAGTATAATTGCTTTACAATGGTGTGTTAGTTTCTGCTGTATAACAAAGTGAATCAGCTATACATATACATGTACCCCCATATCTCCTCCCTCTTGCGTCTCCCTCCCACCCCCCATCCCACCCCTCTAGATGGTCACAAAGCACGAAGCTGATCTCCCTGTGCTATGCGGCTGCTTCCCACTAGCTATCTATTTTACGTTTGGTAGTGTATATATGTCCGTATAGCTCTCTTACTTCGTACCAGCTTACCCTTCCCCCCTTCCTGTGTCCTTAAGTCCATTCTCTACGTCTGCATCTTTATTCCCGTCCTGCCCCTAGGTTCTTCATAACCTTTTTTTTTTTTTTTTAGATTCCATATATATGTGTTAGCATATGAAATTTGTTTTTCTCTTTCTCACTTACTTCACTCTGTATGACAGACATCTTCCTGTATCTTAAACTTTACTGATAACAAGGCATCCTGAAATTCAGAGGCCTGATACTGCCCAATAGTTTCATCAAAGGCCAAAGATTAATGTGACAACATGAGACCAGAGATGCTAGAAGAAATTGTCTTAGTGGGCAAATACACTTCCCATCCTAACTGGGCTCCTGTGAGGAAATTCCACCCAGGTCCTCGGAGAGCTCAGGACCCACCTCAATTTGAACAACAGCAAAAGGTATGCCAGTCAACATGTCACCTGACTGACACTGCAAACCTCTTTTTCTCACAGACACCTAAATATGTGGTGTAGAAATAATACTAGCTGTTATTTCAGCACAATCCACTGGACCAAAGGCCTGAGATGAGAAAGGTATCATCTTCAATCTAAGGCTCTTCTTCCTCAGTCATTTCCTCCTCCTCAACTCCTATGGTAAAAGTGACAGATATATGACAAGACATTGGAGAGTGATGGACAACAGAAGGGAGTCTTGTATGGGTGGAAATCTCAGTGGCCCACAGAGTTTAGAGGGCTCTCTGTCCTGACACAAAAGGGCAAACAAACACTCTGCACTGTAAGGTGAAGACACATTTGGGAATAGTACTAGAGTCTCGATTCCTTACTATATCATCACTCACACTCAGAAATCAGTGCCAGTACTAACCAGAGTCTCTCTTTTTCTTAGAGCAAAACAAACCAAATGAGGAGGAGGAGGATGGTGATCATGATGACGGTGCTGATGATGGCAGCTAACACATATATAATGTTTACTATGTGCCAGGCACTGAGCTCTAAGTTCTGTATACCAACTTGTTTAATGTTCCCAACAAACCAATAAGTAGATGTTAATATTACCCACATGTTATAGGTGTTTAGGTTGTTCTTCTGCCCAAAGAATATAAACTGAAGACATTTTTCCACCAGGAGAGACCACTCTTCTTCAGATCTAATCACATACTGAACCCGCCCCAAGGCTGAAAATTAGTGAAGAGCATCAACCAAGTTGGATCAAAGTGTAGGTAACTCCTAAAAAGGACAGCATCAGGAAATATGTTTGTCCCAGATATTTCTCAATTCAGAAGTGAGGGGAGCAACAAACACTGAACTGTAAATTCCCTGAGGGCAGGAATTGGTTTTATTCATCTTTGTTGTCTCAGGATTTAGTACAGTGCCTGGTACTCTGTGAATGAATGAATGAATGAATGAATGAAGTATAAGTGCCTGATCACTTCCTTCTAAAGATTCTTCCTAATTTTATTCTCTCTCCTCTCTTTCAAGTGACAGAACTGGTGAATGCATTTCAGAAATAAATTGATACCAGTTATTAGGTTACTTCTTAACCTGGTACGAAGGAAAGGTGTTGGAGTTGACAAACCTGGCTGATTCTGGTCCTGGTATTTCCCACTTATACCCTGTGAGACCTTAGGCAATTCTCACCTATAAAACGGAGATGTGGAGAGCTGCGCTGCTATAAGATTAGTGGTACAAGGCTCACAAACTAAGATAGGTGGACACATTTCATAAACTGAGAGCCAGACAAAAATACGCTCTTTGTTAGAAGATTTCTCCTTCCCATCACCCAGCATTGTGTTTGACCCATAGTAGATGTTCAATAAATATTTGTTAAATAATGGAAAATCTGAACAAAAGAGCCATCTGTCTCTGATCCTCTAAATCCCAATTCATAAGACTTCCTCTGAGAGGCTGACCTCAGGGATGGGATGAAAGCAAGTTCAGGCAAAGACGCCCTTTATTTCTTCAGGTTACAGTTGGAAAACTTACATCCAAGTGCACGTTGAAATAAATAATATTGTCAGCCTTTTGGACAAGCAAGCGTGATGGCAGGGAAGAGGAGCCTCAAGGTATCAGGTTTGAAAAGCAAGCCAGTGGCCCCCAACCCTCGTACCCCTCTTTTCTCTGCTCCCCCCACCAGCACCCCAGGTCACAAGCCAAAAAAACGGCAGCGTCATTGCTGTCACTCTGCCCCTCTGAAATAGGAACCAGGATTAGCTCTGGCTGGCTGAAGCTCAACCCAGATAAGTCCAGAGCGATGCTGATAGGCAGCGGGGAGGAATTTGAGGAAGTGACAAGAAATGCCACGTCACCCGCCATAAAGAAAGCTTTCCCACAAAGTGGCCTGGGTGGCGGCTACAGAGCCGACTGGGGCTCAGAAAAATGCAGATAAACGCAGAAGTCTTTCCTAGCAGCAGGACAGAGAGCCAGCCACACACAATTCATGTCCTTGCCACATCCTTCAGTGACTATGAGAAGGGATGTAGAAAGCTCCCTTCGTGCAGCCCAGAGGAGCCTGAGCGGAGAGAGTCCCTGGGGCCTCCTGCGGCCAGGGACCGGGACCCCCCAGGCACAGACTCGCCTCTGTGCACTTCTAATGTATCAACCAGAGAATCACCAGTAATCCTAAGGATGCGGTTTTTGTTTTTGTTTTTGTTTTTAACAGAGATTCTCGGTTACAGTCTTTCTTTTGCAGGGAAGGGTTTGTGCCATGACAGAAATAAACTTCCTGGGCTTCCCTGGTGGCGCAGTGGTTGAGAGTCCGCCTGCCGATGCAGGGGACACGGGTTCGTGCCCCGGTCCGGGAGGATCCCACATGCCGCGGATCGGCTGGGACCGTGGGCCATGGCCGCTGAGCCTGCGCGTCCGGAGCCTGTGCTCCGCAACGGGAGAGGCCACAACAGTGAGAGGCCCACGTAACGCAAAAAAAAAAAAAAAGCAAGAAATAAACTTCCTAATTTCATCCACCAGGTAATGGACATCATAATAATCCTCAATGGCATCTGTCATTGCAAAGATTTCCACTGTTCTTCACAAAAGTTTCATGGAAAAGTGGAGTCAGCAAGCTGGGATTCTCCCAAGAAATTCACAGATAAAGAAATGGGGCCTAGCAAAGAGGACCAGCGTAGGGAGAAGGGAATTCTTCTGCTCTGCTGTTGTTGTTTCCTTAAAGACCGCACAAAATTCCCTGCTAGTTATCTATGGCATGGCCTTCTTTCCTTATATTTTAAAATTTCATTCAAAGGGCCTGTTCTCACAAAAGTGTATCCAAAACTTATCCAAGATATCTTCACCAGGAAATCTGTACTTTGACAAATGGAGTAAAAGGTCAAATACTTAGAATATATTTAGAAAAATATATTCTGTATTATTAACTAATACCAGTGACTTTTTAAAAGGGCATATTGGATGAGATCTCAGCTGGTATGTCTATGGGATCAATCCACTAGCCCAGTGTTCTAAACATCTCTGCAAGAAATTCTGGCTAAGATTCTGCAATCTCAAACTGTCCCACAACTTTATCTAGAAAGAAATTTGAGCTACCAGTATCCCAGAGGTCTCATAAGGGCCACAGCTGTCAGCAGACCAGCCTTTCATCCTGGGTAGCCGGGAAAATATTTCAATACAGTATATTTTTGCTCAGGATTCTTTGAGAACACACCAAACAGGAAATGATTAGAATTACAGTTACTTACTCTCACATATTAGCATTAAATTATTAGTTGTATTAGTGGCTTACATTTACATTAAACTTGCAAATTATATAGACTCTTATTTCCATTCTACAAGCATCTCTATTTTTTTCCCTGCATGCATATCTAATCATTTGCTTACCTCTTATCACTCCGGGAACCTACAGTTCTTAATTCCATGGATTTCCACAGGGCGAGAATCTAGGCCAACGTTTATGCACAGAAATCAATTCAGCCATCACTACACTATGCATCAAAACAACATTTTAAGAGCAAAAGTTGAAGCCAGTGGCATTGAGCCAAAGCACCTCTTCTCAAAAGGCAAATGCAGTGGGATTTTAAAGAGCAAATAGGACAAGTCACTGAGGCTTTATGCCTCACCAAGAAATGGGGAATCCTTAATGGCCCAAAGTGTCTTGATTCAAATCTGAAACTTAATAAGACTTGTGCCCAAAGAAAAGTGCTGATTGCCACGTCCCCCAGGGTCCTTTCATAGTGTCCCATGTCAATATATTCACCAGGTTCATTTTCTCTCTCTTTGCCCCTAGTGAGATTACTAACCAACAATATTTTTATGTTTTTAATTAGAATCTGAAAGAGCATTTGGGCACCATATTGCATTTTTATAAGCTCTACATCTCTGAAACACAATATTATACTAACATGATAGTTTACAAAGAAATCATATTACTAAATATCATAAATCACAGGAACTTCATTGGCTTCTTCTAAAATTGTATGTAATCTGCTGACTACACCATTCACAATTTATAACAATCTATGCAAATGTATATTAAAGCCATAAAAAGTCCCCCCCCCACCCATATCCTTTTCCCACAGGCCAAATAAAGGTGAATTAAGGGAATCTGGCAAAGGGTATACATGGCTATTGCCATTTCCCACAGCAAATAGGGTATTTTCCTCTGGGAATAAAACATTTTCCTTAAACTACTGTTTATAACCCTTATCAGCTCAACAGCAATAGAGCCATCAAGTCCAATCTCTTGTGGAAAAAAGTCAAGGTCAACAAGTACTTGCATTTTTGTTTATCTTTAGCTGCAATTGCTACTGACATTCAATTGGGTAATAAACATACGTCTGTCAAATGTTCCCAACGAACAGGTGATCCACAAGCTATCTCAGAACAAGGCGATTGCCAGGTAATCAAGCAATCCTGTTATAACAATTATGATTTGAGTAATTTATAGATGCAAACACCAGTCAATTCTAAGCCATCATTGCCATACCATTCCCACCACTGAGTAATAAGAGTAAGGAAGTACAGGAGGGCTTTTGCTAGAATCGCTTACCAACAATAATGTGTGCATTCCCATGAGCAGAGCACCATCCAAAGAAAATGTTTTCTCCCCTATCTCTTCTGTTTAAAGGCAATTTTGTGTATCAATACAGCCATGTCCTTTACTCTGTCTGCCACCCAGGATCCTGAGCCCAGTTGCCTCTCTCTGCCTGAAAACCAATTCTACGGTTATGTATATTTGTGTCTGTTTGGGATTGTTGCATGATTCCTTTAAGCCAGCATGGTTGCTACCTGAGAAAACACTGTGTTTTATCTTGAAAAGTGCTAGGTTTTGTTCAGCATGTTTAATTCTACAGAGTCAGAGAGGTATTTGGAATAAATACTTTCCAATCCATCAAGAAACTCACTGATAGCAACAGGAGTTATGCATTTGGATCTGGGCAGCACATGGCTCCTCGCCACATTCAACTTACAGATTAAAAATAGAATCTGTTCCAGCTGCAAAGTAAGACAGGTTAAACCTACTGCCTCCATTGGAAATACGGAAACTAAATCTAAGGACCACGGCCACGATCTAGGATGATGATTCTGACCCATATAACACAAGCCTACTGCCTCCACTTCAGCTATGAAAAATAAGCTTAAGGAATATTCTTGGAGCCTTAAAGGAATGCTTCTACTTCTTGCTATGTAGCTTTTATTAACATTCCATCATTTAGTAGAGCAATTAATATTTTCCGAAGCTGACTGCTTTCCTATCAAGAGCATCAGGGAGAGTGGCATTGACATATATACACTACCAAATGTAAAATGGATGGCTAGTGGGAAGCTGCTGCATAGCACAGGGAGATCAGCTCGGTGCTTTGTGATGACCTAGAGGGGTGGATAGGAAGGGTGGAAGGGAGACTCAAGAGGGAGGGGATATGGGGATATATGTGTACATATAGCTGATTCACTTTGTTGTAAAGCAGAAACTAACACAACATTGTAGAACAATTATACTCCATTAAAGATATTAAAAAAAAAACTTAAAAAGAGGCTCAGGACATCTGGAAACGAAGTAAAGGACAATCCTTCTAAAAATACACAAACCCACATCCTGGGAAAGAAGGTGAAAACTGACACACAAAATGAAGTATACTGTTTTAAAAGACACCTTTCAATGTAGACATATTAAGTACAAGGTGAAAGTGTTGTGAGTCAAGAAAATACTGTTTCAGTATAAAGAAGTAGCCTTCATTCTTTAACGTTCAGGCAAAAAGTGGAAGGAACCAGAGTTGTATCTGCAGGCGCAAGAGTATATTATTTTCCTCCTGGAGTGGATTAAGCCTGGAAGGTAATTTGAAGACTCTACATACAAAGAGAAATTAGGGGCCTGGGAAGTGCGAAGGCAGGATTAGGACCCACTGGGAGTCCATGAACACGAAGGCCCGTGAAACAAAGCATCTACTCTGCAGATACTCAGGAAATGCTCATCCATCAGTTGTCAAGCAAGGCGGGAAGTCACCTCATGTTCAGAACAGTAAACTGATGAAATGAGTCACCAGATTCCCATGATAGCTTGGCTGGCCTCTTCCTTTCTGCGCAGCCCCTGGTCACCATGGAGCCAGAGCTTTCTCCGCGGGAAAGCAGGGAGGGCAGCAGAAGGTGGTGGCCGGGCTTCAGCGGGCCACCCTCGGAGAGGGTGGGAAGAGTGTCCAGCCTGGGTGTGGAGGAGAAGCCGGAGCCAGCAGCGACCAGCCCACCTTTGGGAGGCTACCCTCAGAAGACAGTGAGCGTGCCAGAAGGGACCTGTGGTCTAGAAAGCAGTGTTCTGAGACCTGGCCTGTTTCCAGGCCCTTCCAAACCCCACGTGCCTGCACCCCTCAGTCTGGTCCAGTCTCCTCCTCCAAAGCTCTTCTCTGCAGCCTCCTTCCCCCGCCTCAGTCTGTGTGCTCAGCCGTTCTGAAGGGCAGCAGCACTGGCCCCGGCTTCCTCCCCATCCGTCCCTCCTTCACTCGGATCTGACTCTAACGTTTTCAGTGGCTCCCCAACTCCCAACAAACTCCCAGCTCCCTAAGATGATATCTATGATCCTTCGCGGTCTGGCCCTGCTACCTCTCAGCCTCACCTCAGACTCTTCCTTTCCCATGTTCTCTGCTCACACTGAGGCGTACAGGAAGCCTTGGGAGTGTCATGCTTTCTCCCTCTTTCATGCCTCTACACAAACTAATTTCTGTGCCTCGCATGCCCTTCTACTTCTCCATCCATCCCAAGTTTCTAGCAAGTTCCCCAAGTTTCCTTGGGGGAGCTGGCTAGGAGATTGGGAATGAAAGCAGATTGCTTCCAGGGCTACTCTCGGGGATGCTGTGGTGGTTGCCTGGAGTGCTGTGCCGAGAAGGACCCACATCCAAGTCCCATTCAAGCTCAATGAGAAAGTGCACTGTGATCTATTAAGGATGCCTGCCGTGGAAGGATGGGGAGAGGCAGTCGCTGCATCTTTACCAGTTTGTTAGGTGCTGTTCTTCTGCTTCCAAATTACACTGAGCTCACTGAATCATGAGACTTAACCTACCATGTGTGAACTGTCTGCTCTGCCACAGGACTGTCAGCTTCCTGATGCCAGGAATAGCCTCTTTCACTCTCAATTCTCACATCTAGCAATGGGCTACTACATAGTGGACGTTCGATTAGTACTCAGTAAGTTAGTGAATGGGGCTATTTCTGTCTTCACGTTTTCTACTTTGGGGAGTATTCCTCTCATCAGCTTAAAATTCACAATATCAAATCATACCTTTTTTAAAAATTTAATTTATTTATTTTTAGCTGCATTGGGTCTTCGTTGCCATGCGTGGGCTTTCCCTAGTTGCAGCGAGCGGGGGCTACTCTTCATTGCGGTGCGCGGGCTTCTCACTGCGGTGGCCTCTCTTGTTGCCGAGCATGGGCTCAAGGCTCGCGGGCTTCAGTAGTTGTGGCACATAGGCTCAGTAGTTGTGGCTTTCGGGTTTAGTTGCCCCATGGCATGTGGGATCTTCCTGGACCAGGGATCGAACCCGTGTCCCCTGGATTGGCAGGCGGATTCTTAACCACTGTGCCACCAGGGAAGTCCCAAAATGATACCTTTTATTGGCACTAAAAGAATTCCTTTGACATAAGGAGATGTTCTGAGTGCTTGGTAATCCAAATATTCACAACACACAGTCTGCTCCTATTTATAGGTTGAAATCATATTCCATCGGAACTTCCATTGTTAAAGACTGTGGCCCCTGAATCTTCCCATCCCAGTATCCCACCTCAGTCCCTCGACATCTCCATTTTCACCATCACTTATCTGAATCTCTCTGGCTCCATTAACCCTGTTTCAAAGGATAATAACAAGAAGGACAAGAGCATTCTCGCCTGCATCCCAAGCCCCAGGTACAGGGAAAAAAGAATGGAGTTGGCTCACCATGAAATGGTCAGAGGAAGGAGATGGAAAAGTGGGAAAAGGTGGGCTTCCCCGGTGGCGCAGTGGTTGAGGGTCCGCCTGCTGATGCAGGGGACATGGGTTCGTGCCCCGGTCCGGGAAGATCCCACGTGCCACGGAGCGGCTGGGCCCGTGAGCCATGGCCGCTGAGCCTGCGCGTCCAGAGCCTGTGCTCCGCAACGGGAGAGGCCACAACAGTGAGAGGCCCGCGTACCGTGCGCAAAAAAAAAAAAAAAAAAAAAAAAAAAAAATAGTGGGAAAAGGTCTCATGGCATCGCAAAATGATCAGCACTGTGGCTCCTAGGAAGACAGGCTGTCATCTGTTTCGACTACGGAAATCAAGACAAGCTTAGATATCAAGAAGTGAAAGTGCGAATGGGCTGAATATAAATCCAGACATCCGAACAAATCAATCAGATATTTTTCAGGTACTTGCTCTATTTGCAGCACTGTGCTAGGAGCTGAGGGGAATGTAGAGGAGCCCTACAGGTGTTGTTAGGATGTCAGCCTATGCCATCTCACTGGATTCCCTGGGTGAGCACGTGTGGGTCCTAATGCCTGTCAAAGGGATTCTTCTGAGCAACACCTCCATGGATGCTCTAAATCTTGTAACGAATTATATTTCACTCTTCATTTTGGCTGCTAGGAAGCTCAGAGCCAAATTAACTGCCTACTTCTAGCAAGTGGACATGATCCTATAATCATATTGTTCCTTACTACCCTTAAGACTGACTTCTCATTTATTTTCCTTTCATTCTGATATCTTCATCTACTTCGTTTGAATCCTATTGTATACTTTTGCGCATTTCCTTAAATCATTTCATAGAAAGGAAAGGAAAATATGTAAAATT
This sequence comes from Kogia breviceps, assembly GCF_026419965.1. NCBI lineage: Eukaryota > Metazoa > Chordata > Mammalia > Artiodactyla > Physeteridae > Kogia > Kogia breviceps. The sequence goes on from NC_081320.1 coordinate 47,489,990, forward strand.
AAGATATATCCTTTTTCTCCTCAGGTATCAAAGTACAAAAGGGCACAAGGCACAAGGTGCTAACTGTCCTGCTCCCACAGGTGCATTGTAATAGGGGCCCACAAGGAAAGAGTGAAACTAAAACAAATGAAATGTTTAAAGAGAGAACTGATTAAATGTTAATAATCTAGCCACAAGCCTATTGGCAAATTCAATGTTTTCTGCATTCACTCTTCAATTCCCCCTTTCTTAAAAATATACGATTTTGAAGAAAAATTTAAGATTTTCTAGGTAAGGTCACGTTCTCTTTTTTCTCCTGATATGGGAAAAGTAGAAGGAAGCTCTACCTCTTCCATTCTTTGTTAAGAAATAAAATAAGCTTTGTCTAGGAATGCATACGGGTTGATATCGGTAAATGGGGGAAGGCTAAAGCTAATTGTACTAATCAAACAGAATGCTTTTAGGTTAAGTAATTACGGAAAATTATCTGCAAGACTGAACTAATCCACAAAGCCAGACACTTGAGCAAAACCCAACTTATCAACTACACTTCTGGGACCAATCAATGTAAGAGGTAGACAACGCCCACCTCTTTTTAAGGAAAACGCTTGGCATAAATTTACTGTTTGGGTTAGTTTTTGCTAGGCCAACAGCCAAAACCTCCACCACTATCCTTAATTAGTGCTAGCAGTCATAAGGGAGAGAGATAAATTCAGGAGCAGAGCTAAATATCACATCCCAGGGGATGGAATCATGTCTGCTGCTGGGAACAGCAACAGGACATAAAAGCATCCTCCCAGGGTAGCACAGTTACTCCTGTAATTCATCCTTAACCTCTACCCTAAGATCCCTCAAAAGATACTGAAATGCTGTAGCCAGTCCCCACCCATCCTCTACTGGAAGCCCATTCAGGGCCAGAGGTTGGAACTCAAGTGTAGGAGTAGGCAGAACCAGCAACTATGTGGAGGCTGTGATTTAAGGTACATCCCCAAACCCATCTACCACCAACTTCTGAAAGAGCTACCTGTCGAATCTTTCCTTGAGTGCCCCCGTTAAAACGCCTTTCTGCGGGTGGGAATAGACAAGACCTACCTATCTATTTACATTTTGACAGAGATTACCATGTGAGATTAGCCATCTGGCACCCAAAAGAAATCAGGCCTGAGGGAATGTAGTGTAATCACAGTTGGAAAGCATGAGAGGGTTCCCAACTGTCTTCAATAAATAATTATCCATCAGTGGCCATGTGTCATAACTGTGCTGGGCACAGAAGAGTTAAAGATGAAGAAGACGTAGTCCCTTCCCAGGGGGCATCCTGGGGAGGCTGATGCCTGAGTGGCTCATTTCAATATATGAGAAATGATAAAACACAGGATACCCTGACAACACAGAAGAGGATCACTTCCTCCAATCTGGGGGTTCACAGAATACTTCCTGCAGATGACACAAATTAGTTTAGAAGTTTTTAACCTGGACTACATAGACCCTCCCCCTACAAGGGGATCCATGGTTAGAATGTATAAGATCCAAGTACTTGGAAGGGAAAAAAAAAAAATTGACCTTTTATTCTCACTAAACTCTAACTGCAATTAGCATTTACTTCAAGTGTGTATCTAGGTAAGTAACAAACCACAGAACTATTAGTAGGACCTGTGACTTTGTCACCCATGGAAATCATATTCACATAATACAATACAGTTGTTACAAATATCTTAAGAGACCATTTACATTCATCACTATTTCAAAAACGTGATAGACAATAGAATCATTGCTAGACCTTGTTATTTAATGCATATTAAAACGAGGCACTTATATCACTATATTACAATTAGTTTTTTTTAAATACTTTGTTAGGACTTCCCTGGTGGTGCAGTGGTTAAGAATCCGCCTGCCGGGGCTTCCCTGGTGGCGCAGTGGTTGAGAATCCGCCGGCTGATGCAGGGGACACGGGTTCGTGCCCCGGTCCGGGAAGATCCCACATGACGCGGAGCGGCTGGGCCCGTGAGCCATGGCCGCTGAGCCTGCGCGTCCGGAGCCTGTGCTCCGCAACAGGAGAGGCCACAATAGTGAGAGGCCCGCCTAGCACACACACACACACACACACACACACACACACACAAAGAATCCGCCTGCCAATGCAGGGGACACAGGTTCGATCCCTGGCCCAGGAAGATCCCACATGCCACGGAGCAACTAAGTCCATGCACCACAACTACTGAGCTTGAGCGCTAGAGCCTGTGAGCCACAACTACTGAGCCTGCACACCACAACTACTGTAGCCTGCGTGCCTAGAGCCCATGCTCCACAACGAGAGAAGCCACCGCAATGAGAAGCCCTCACACCTCAACGAAGAGTAGCCCGCGTTCACCGCAACTAGAGAAAGCCCGCACACAGCAATGAAGACCCAACGCAGCCATAAATAAATAAATAAATTTATTTTTTAAAATAAAAATAAAATATTTTGATAACTGGATTTCAATATATTTAGTTTCCCTTATAATCTTATGTATTTATTTTGTGTGTTAATAAAAATATTACTCTGACTAGGTATCCATTGACTTCACCAAATTGCCAAAGGGGTCCCCTCCCCCCAGAAAATGTCAAGGTTCCCTGAAGAAGACTAGTATGTGTCAGCAGCCACATGACTAAAGGTGGAGAAAGCAATGATGACCCCACCAGTTCAAACAGCAAAGGCCCCGGGTGGCCACATGGGAAAACTGAACCAAGTTCCCTAGAGTGGCCTCATAGGGCCCAGAGATGCTGAACTTACATGGCAGTCAGAGGACCAAGGTAGAGGTGTCCCTCTGCAAGTCAGGCCAAATCCTACCCACTTTGTGTTTCAGTCAACAGCCTTGACCACAGAGTTCACTGTGTCTGGGTCATTGGTGTGTTGTGAAATAAACCAACTCACAGCTCCCTAAGAATATGCAGCATTTCGCAAATATTTCACTTGCATATGCTTGATGCTCTTGGGAGCACACACGAACTTCCTGAGGGCAAATACTATGACCTACTCATTTTTATAGCCTCACACAGCACACCTTCCACACAGTAAGTGCTTAATCCATTTTTGATGACTTGACTAGAATGCATAAATTTATATTTCCCTCCTTAACTACAACTTGTGATCATATTTTGGCTCATCTGCAGAAGTGATTATAATTCTGAACTCTTTTTATCTCCTTGGGCTGTATTAAATGGATGTTTCCCTAAAATTAACTTCCTCACTTCTGCCTTGCCAAGAATGACACCCTGTGAAGAATCCACCACTGCGGACAATGGATTCTCTCCTGGTTTATTTTCTTGGGTAGAAACTGAAACACATGTTTCAGCTGTGCGGTGGCCCTGGAGTGCCTAGGAGGATGGACCTGAAAAACAAGTTATTGCTTATAGTTTAAAACCCGATGCAGAATCAAGAGAAGAAGGGAAGGTGAGAGAGAATAAGAGAAAAGAAAGGCCTTATTTGGAAACTGAATTAAATAATTACACAGTAGGATCTGGGTTTTTAAAGCTCAGGTCATCATTTTTATTATTTACATAAGGCAGTAAAATGCATGTTATTAATACGAGTGTGGAATATATTCTTCTACACGAGATGTGCTTTTGAAAAATACTTAACGGTTTTGGAAAGAAAGAACTAAGCATTATGAATCATTAACTTCCAGGTCCACTACAATAGAAAATATATCCCACTCTCTGTGAAACGCCAACGTTGTTATGGCCAGAAAAGCTTTCTCTAATTTATAGCAGACTGAGTGAAACTGAAGAGAAGATACCTTTCTAAAAAGTTTTCATACCTTCTGGCTGTAGAACTTCCTGATGAATTGACATAACATCATTATTCATAGAATTCTTTACCACTCATTTTTAAAACTATCACGGGATTCTTGAGAGACCGATGTCATTAATTCTAGTAAAGTCAGAGAACTGGTGTATAATTTCAGAAGTTCTACAAGCCACACTGGAGTTGGTATCTCTTAAGAAACAATCAAAACAAGAACAAAATTCCAATCCATCACAGGCAACAAAACCCCAGTATCTGCACAGGTGACAACGGCAAGCGTCGGCAGCAAAGTCTACATCACATACCAAGTCCATCGTAACATTGCAAACCAGAGGGAAAACAGAATTGTGGTTTTAAGGCCATACTTAACAAATATCACACCTCTTAAGTTTCAAAAACTAGAGTACAAAATTTGATAAGCTATCCAGACCTTGAGTTCACACATAAATAAAAATGAGCAATCAACAGAAAATATACGAAATGATCCGCTGACTAATACCCTGTCTTTTCCAATCGAGGGTCAGACCCATTCAAACCCAGTCACATGAGGATGGACTCTGTAAAGGTCAGTCAAAGGCAGGCTGAAACTCCAACTGTCTAGCTGACCTTCAGAGCTTGTGACAAATTGCTATCAGTCAATGTCAACTAATGACAGAAGCTCTTTGGCTAATCAATTGTTCTAAAAATGATCAAGAAAACTACTCACAGGACAGCTCATTTTCACATCAATGCCTGTGAAGTACGAAAAGCTCATTTTTTGAGTTTTTAATAAGCTCATAAGTAAAGCAGTTACTTGGTAACAGAGGTCACCTTACAGAAAAAGATACAACCTTTGTCTGCCTTTTACATTCTTTTATTACCATATTATAGTAAAAATATGTGATGGATATGCCAGAGGGCTACATAATAAAGTAGGTAACACTTCATCTACTTGAGACAAATACTTCTGTGTTAGAGGGAAATCTGTTTGGGAGTAAATAATTTCAAATGAATTTTTCAGTTGTTTAAGGTGAAAAGCAATAACCAGGTTTACTACTGATGTTACCTAATAGTGAGAAGACGCACTTTCTGTGAAAACACTCGTGGCTAAGTTCATGCCCCTAAATAAACAGTTATGACTTTTAGATGATGAAGTTATTTTTCTTTGTGTTAAGACGATCTGCTTTCATGATGCTAGAAGTCAAGCAAATGGAGAACAGAAAACGGTTACTCACGTTTAATAAGTCAATAAAAGGTAAGGTGACTAGAGTATGAGGTGTTCTTGGGAAAACAATTCTCTGTCCATACATCTAATTCAACATGTTTGATAAGTTAATAATATGGACCTTTGGATAACATGGATTTGCAGCGTGTAATGACTTCCCCTTTCTTTTTTACACCTGACTTTTCCCATCAGGAAATCATTTTCCTATTCTGCCTGCCACTGCAAGCAAAGACCACACTTTAATTTGAATACAACATTAAATGTAACTCAAGTACCACACAGGGCTGCAGTGGCCCAAGGGCTAAGGCCTGTGGTCACAATTATATTTTACTTTTCTCTTCTCACCAAAGCATATTTTTCAATATGCATTCTAGTGCTATTGAAATATAAGAAGTTCCCGGAGAAGAACAAGGCTTAAGAGGTAAGTGTGAACAAATAGAAAATCATTCAAGTCACTCTGACCAACAGACAAATGAAATGAAAAAAAAAAAAAAACCCTACTTTTTAAACATGTTTCTTCCTTTTCAGGGTTCTGAGGTTATTATAAACATTTTGTTTTTAAAAGAAGTTGAGATTTAAAAAAAAAAAAAAGACAGACAAAACTGTTTCAAAACAAGCAGGGTTCACTTTGTGTCTTCATCTGAAAAACTGAGGATTACAGATTGTATCCTAAACCTGAGTTGTTACGGTAGTTTTTCAAATTAAAATATCTTCTGTGGCCTCAACTACTCTCAAGTTGTCCATAGGAAAGAAATAAAGGAGGGAGGGCAACACTTAAGCCGAGACATAATTGGAAGTATGTGAAAAATGAAGTGTCAGTTTGGTCAATAAAGGGCAAAGGTCAAGGGGAACAGCAGCCCAATCTCTGTGCAAAATTGCTCATTAAAACATCCAATCAGAGAGCTCCTTCCCACCTATCCCATTATTCATCAGACAGCTGACTGTTTCAAATGCTTGGGTTTGGGCTGTTATTACTTTTCTTCTTCATGTAAAAAGACAAGCGGTATATAAATCGTTGCTTAGTCATCTGGAACAAAATGTGGCCCTTCCCTACCTCCCTCTCCCTGCCTCACACTCCTCTCCCTCTCACCCAGCTCTGCCTGCTGGCTTCACAGGTCTGAAACGACTGCCTCAAGATTCCCTTCAATAATAAATGGAATTGCCTTCTGCCTACAGGTTGCCTGAACTCCTACAAAAGCTAGTGTGGAGGGGAGGGGACAGTGGGAGGCACCTGGCCACTACTGATACATTTTATTATAAAGAAATAGCAATGCTTTTCAATTGTTCCTCTTTACAGAAACATGCTCGTTTTGCTTTTTTTTTTTTTTAGTGGGAGCAAAGATACTATTGCTGATCTGAGTCCTGGCCCCCAAAGAAGTTCATAAGTGCGTTTTAGAAGTTCTAGAGGGCTTCCATGGTGGCGCAGTGGTTGAGAGTCCGCCTGCCGATGCAGGGGACACGGGTTCGTGCCCCAGTCCATGAGGATCCCACATGTCGCGGAGCGGCTGGGCCTGTGAGCCATGGCCACTGAGCCTGCACATCTGGAGCCTGTGCTCCGCAATGGGAGAGGCCACAAAAGTGAGAGGCCCGCACACCGAAAAAACAAAAAAACAGAAAAAAAAAAAAAAAAAACAAGTTCTAGAGACCAGTGAAGTCCTTTAGGGCTGAAATGTTTCACATCAAATTCCTATGTAGAAATAAGACTTTTTCTTTATCCTCACAGAAGAGGAAAACAAGATGGAAACGTTCTGCAAGATAAATGTCTTTACTTGTTTTGTAGGGCTCCTCTTCTCAATTCAATAAATTTCAGAATGAGTGAAATGGTAGAAGCTCTTAATACATAATACAAATTAATCATATCAATCATCCTGCTCCTCTGTAAATAGCTCAATCATCATTCTACTCAGCACACAAAACTGGATTCTCAGTCCCCGGCAGAGTAGAACCCCCTTGAGGCTAATGCTGATTCCGTTTTATTCACAGCTCTGTCACTGTTACAGAGCGGAGTGCCAGGCCCAGTGTAGACACTGGGGGAAGAGTTCCTGAATTGATAACAGAAAGAATGGCCCCCGAATGATCCGTTTCCCATTCTTAGTCACACTCCAGTATCATATCAAATAGGAAGTGGGGCTTTGGAGTCAGACGGTATGGGTCCAAGTCCTACTGTACCACCAACCAGTATGTGACTTTGGGTAAGTCTCTCAGCCTCTCTGAACCTCCGTGACCTCCTCTACAAAGTGAGGGATGAAATACCTACACTGACTGACAGCCCGTAATGCATTATTTTATTATTTTATTACTATCATGTATTCGTCTCTCTTGACTTTCAACCGAAAACGGAGATGTGCCCAAACTCAAAATGTGGTCAAGCACAGCTAAGGCTGCTTATGGGTTATACAGTGTCTGCAGCAGCCCTCCTGGGGGGGAGTACAATCCGGTGGGGAAAGGCAGCAGATTTGCTTGGTGTTTTCCCTGTCCAGACCACACGCTTCCTAGAAGAGACCCTGATTATGGTCAGTAGGGCAGCCACACACACAGTAGGATAAAAAAGACACATGAAAGAGAACAGTATCTGCCAATGTGCACCTCATCTTATGAGACTCTGCTTGGGGGTCCTGAAAACACCCCATCCTAAAGTAGTTACAAAGGCAAGAGACCAAGATCCGGAGGTGACTCTCACGCTGACTCACTTCAATATTTCTGAGCTTTACTTTTCTCTCTTCTGAAATGGGAAAATAGCAAATCATTGACAGTGAGAAAATAAGAATCCAATCTCATATCTTTGGAAGTGCTTTGAGGAAGTTAAAGAATAGACAAAATCAATGTCCCAGCCACAGCAGCAGAATCCCCAACCAAACACAGATGTTAGGCCTTCCTTTTAAATGTCCATTTAAAGGCGCTTTGCTATTAAAGAATCGATTTCCTCCTGCAGGGGGCCACAGTGTTAATATGAAATGAATGTAGATGCCATAAGAAGAGTTGCCGTGATAAACAATTTGAGTTGGGGGAGAGATATATTATGTAAATCATGAATAAACATCAAATCCCTGAATAATAATAATGTCTTTCACATTTTCTGATTCCATACTTCACATATATTCTCTTCAGAATGCTCAGGGTTGGATTTTGTACTTTATTTTTTTATGCTTAGGTAAAAATGTGGACTAAAACTACTCTTATCAACCACAAGAGCCACTCATTTGGCAAATCGTCAGGTGCTCAAAAATTCCCCAAATTGCTGGAACTCTAACTAGGAACTGTTACTGTATTTTAAAATCTATCAGAACATTACAATTTCCTGGATGACCGATTTTCTTTGCTTTACTTTGAAAGTCCAAAAGAACAGGACAGAGCCTGTTACATGCCCACCTTGTATCACAGACAAGGTTATTTAACAGAGGACCAAAGCCTAGGGGATTTCTTTTTTTTGTACCCTGGGCGCCATAATGAAGTGGCAAACATTGAAAAGGAATGAGGAAAAAAGAAATGCAGTACAAATAATACAGTAGAGAAAGTTTTAAAATATGTATTACTCCCATCTGTGAGGGAAACACCTCTTTGGATATGTTCTTGACAGATTGAGTTATTTCTGTCTATTGGGTATGTATAAAGACATATTTATGGATTTATAAATCTTTTGAAGAGGGCTGTTATTTACCCAGTTGACTAAAATGGACTCAAACTGTGTAAATAACTATTTAGGACATGCACTACAGGCCAAATGCTGGCACGGCTTACACATCCACGCCTGCCAGAAAAGGCAGACAGGAGAACACGGAAAAGCCACTGTGCACAGCTAATCCGAAGGCTGCACAAAGACCCAGCTCCACAGGTCCCAGGGATGAAAAAAAGAGTTGAGAAACGTTGTGGTTGGCATGGAAATGCACCAAAGTTGTTACAGCAACACTTCCAGGCATCATTCTGCGTTTAGCAGGGAATAAATCGCACTGCCCAGGAGAGGGCAGTGCGGGGAGCAGCACGGGGGACGGAAGGTGTGAGCCCCCCCGCCCCAGTACCTCTGTGGTCCAGCTGGTGGGGAGCCACTGGGGGGCAATCAGCACTGAAATCTTCCCCATGATCACCTTGGAAGTAAGTGACTTTCCTTCTTTGATGGAAAGAGGGCATGACGAGAAGAATCTTATATAAATAATCAGGAAACTGAAATTTTAGGCCTGATGCTGTACCAGGGCTTCAACAAATCGCTCAGCTCATCCACAGCTTCTGTCCCTTCTCTGTCAAATGGGGCTAGATCTGTCTTATCTGCCACCAGAGTTGTCTTAGGCGGGTTCAACTGAGGTCATTTCCAATGAGACTATTTATATGAAAATGCTTTAAAAAGAAAAATGAGGTGGTGGTCTTATATGAAAAAACAGAAAGAGGAACGATGTAAGTGGAAAACGGGTAATGTGAAGGGTATACGGCTTACAGTCACATTTCACTATTAAACTGGCCTTTAGAGAACACGTGTTGAAGGAGAAAGGAACCTGAGAAATTCCTGATTCCTTGTTCCCACAGGTCAGAGGGGAAGAACTGGGGTGGGGCATCTGCCCTCTGAAAGTCCTTTTATCAGATGATGTTTAAGAAAACTCATGTTTCCATTTTAAACAACTGCATTTCAGCAGTTTACAAGCCTTCCAAGTAGCAGCCAAACGACCCTCCTGATGGCAGTCTTAAAAAGCAAGACATGAAAAACAAACAAACAAACAAACAAAACACTAGGCTATGTACCCATGTACCAACTCTGGAGTACAGGAAAAAGAATTGAGAGTCCATTTACACCTTTCTGAAAACTCTTGGTGCAAGCTGAATTCTGAAAGTAGGGCTTTATATGGAAATGCTGACCTCATCTTAACTATAGTGCTGTGAA